>NW_011355485.1:29131-30494 GCF_000735185.1 Notothenia coriiceps
TTCGTATTTAGTCTCCTGATTTTAAATGCCCTAGTATGGTTTTGTCACCATTTCCATAGCCCCACCAAAAATATTTTCCACCAGCCGCCACTGATGGCCTTCATCGAACTCACCAAAGCCTTCGACTCAGTGTCAGGCCCTCTCACTGGTACTGGCAAAGATTGGCTGCCCAGAAAAATACGTCCGGGTACTGAGACTGCTGCATGACAATATGTAAGCCATGGTAATCAGTGGCAATGGAGACAAAGCTGAACCCTTCCGGGTCGACACAGGAGTCAAACAGGGATGTGTCATCGCTCCAACGCTATTCTCCATCTTTGTTGCTGCTATCCTACATCTCACAAGCAAGCATCTGCTCCAGGGAGTCAACATCATGTACAGAACTGACGGCCAACTCCTCAACATCAACCGTTTCAGGGCTAAAGGTCAGACCACCACCAGGTGGTGGTCTGACCTTTAGCCCTGAAACGGTTGATGTTGAGGAGTTGGCCGTCAGTTCTGTACATGATGTTGACTCCCTGGAGCAGATGCTTGCTTGTNACAAAACATTTCAGCAAAAATCACAAAGAAAGAGATCAAGATGACGGTAAAAGGGGCACTTTGGGAGTTATTTAGCATTCAAAACATTTGTGAGTTATGAGGCATTGCTTATTGTGTTCTAAAATCCAAACAAGGCTCATACTATATTCATATTCTTTAACCTCTGTCTGACTTCACAGATAATGTGTTTACAACAACACAGTTGGAGAACACCTCTTGACGTGATTCTCCTGCTTGCCTTTGGGGAGTTTTTAGCGAGCACCACACCCAACATCATTGTGCTTAGGACAAGGGAGTGTGTGTTTCAGCAACGGCCTGTCTAGATTGACATGATGCTACAATGAGGGTGCCTGAGCTCCATGCTACGGCGTTGGTGCTTTTTGCTTTATTAGCTGCCTCAGACGTGCATCATACTAGTCTGTCTTCGGGATAACACAATGGCCTTATTACCAGCTCCGTCAGCTCGTGTTTAATCTCCAGAGTAATTAAAGAGGCAGGTGGGGAACACCTAAACCGCAGTGGTGACGAGCAGAGCGCCTCGTGGAGACGCGCACAAAGGGTGAATCATTACTCTGTATACACACAGGAGACGCCAGCATTCCCTCTATGAGCACACACTGGGGAAAACCCAGCAGTGGCTGCCACCATTTTTGTTTTACCTCTTTTATGTTCTAATATAACATTGGTGGGAGAAGGGTTGGGGGTGTCGATATCTAGTTAGCATAACATAATGCCTCTTTCTGATATGGATAGGGCCTTCCGTGAACATATTCTCCAGGTCTACCGGTAACATTCATTGTAAAACCTCTGCCCTCGTTGGAGA
>NW_011355485.1:30534-30971 GCF_000735185.1 Notothenia coriiceps
GGAATTTGACTGCTTATCTTGCTGTATCTATTGGTGCTAATGCAATCTACCATATTCCCGAGACAGAACCCTTACTGCTTTCTACTCTTACTTGCGTATTCAATGGCGTGTCAAAGCACAGGGGAGAAATTCAACATAAATACAGTGACAGGCAGCCGCAAACTTCTCCCATGACTGAGCCACAGGTGTGAGCAGCAACAAGGCCAGTGTGGGGTTTGTCATTGTTGCCTTTGTATGGAGAAAGTGATACCCACAGAAAGCCAAGATTCACCTGTTGATGTGACATTCTCCCTTCTCCTCCTCTTCTCTTTTACCTCTTTCCCTGACTTCTTCCCCTCCCTGCTTTTATCACTTTTCTATCTTCCTCTCTCTTCAGGCATGCCACGTTTCGTCAAATCCCCAGAAGACCAGACGGGCATCTCAGGAGGAGTTGCGTC
>NW_011355485.1:31029-35235 GCF_000735185.1 Notothenia coriiceps
TCACCTGGATGGAGAAAGGCAAGAAAGTCAGCTCCCAGCGCTTGGAGGTGAGCAGTCAAACGTGACACCGAGCATGCACACACATAAACACAAGCAGGTTCAACACACATAATACAAATCATAACAAGCGTGGGCCTTAGACTTCCTCTCTTACCCTCTCTCATTAACACAGACACGCCCACACATGCATTCAAGCAAAGCACACACAATCAATAGCTGTGTTATTGAGCATCACACCAACTCTTCTCTTCTCCAAGCAAGACCAGACAGGCCTCCCTTCTCTTTAATCTCCTTCCATCTTGATTTATATAGTCCTCTTCATCTCTTTCAGCACCACCATTTTTATCAAATTAATGCGTCCCATTAAGGAGAAAGGCAAGGAGGACCATCTAGCTAAGTCTGCTTTAAAGCGCTCTACTAATGGACTAAGGTTCTTGGCAAAAAGCTCCGTAAACGATTTAGTGAAATGGATACCCAGGTATTTGAATCCCTCTGAGACCTTCTTAAAAGGAAAGAGGGCTTGGGGAAGTTTTTCAGCGAGGGGGTTAACAGGGAAATATTCGCTTTTCTGGAGGTTGAGTTTGTAGCCAGATAGCTTCTGAAATTGCTCTAAAATGCTTAGAATTATAGGAAGGGAGGACGATGGGCTGGAAATGTACAGTAAAAGGTCATCTGCATACAGAGAGAGCTTATGCAAAAAACCGAAGCGCGTGATGCCCCTAAATCCTTCCTCACTACGAAGCCATAAGGCTAGAGGCTCGACGGCGAGCGCAAATAATGACGGAGATAGAGGGCAACCCTGCCTATTTCCGCGAGAGAGCGAGAACAGACCAGACTTAACACCGTTGATGTTAACTGAAGCTACCGGAGATGTATAGAGGAGTTGAATCCATGAGACAAAGTCCCTGCTGAAACCAAATTTGTTAAGTACATAGAACAAATATCCCCACTCTACTCTATCGAATGCCTTTTCCGCATCCAAAGAGAGAACTACTTCAGGGGTACTAGTAGAGGGAGAATAAATAATGTTAAACAACCTCCTGGTATTAAAAAATGACTGTCGTCCTGAGATAAAGCCTGTCTGGTCGGGATCGATCAGGCCCGGCATCACCCTCTGGAGACGGCTAGATAGAACCTTAGCCATGATCTTAAAGTCTACGTTTAAAAGGGATATCGGCCTATAACTGCCACACAAGAGTGGGTCCTTATCTTTCTTCAACAATAGAGTGTTGATGCCTCAGACAAAGTAGGTGGTAACTGGCCTTTCAGAAAGGCATCATTGAATACTCTCACCAGGATCGGGGCAAGTACAGAACAAAACGTTTTAAAAAACTCTGTGGAGTAGCCATCAGGACCAGGCGATTTACCGCTCTGTAAAGATTTGATAGCCTCTGTTACTTCAGAGACGGTTAACGGAGCTCCCAGATCACCAAAACCTCTTCCATCAACTTGGGGATAAGCTAGAGTGTCTAAGGGGTTAGGGCTGTCCCAATCCTGTGGAGAAGATTCTGAGGTGTATAATTCAGAATAGTAGTCTGAGAAGATATTACTGATTTCAGCAGGGTCTGTTGTAATATCACCTGTTGGCGACTTCACTCTAGGGATCAACCTGGAGGCACCGGCCACTCGCGATTGATATG
Source organism: Notothenia coriiceps (assembly GCF_000735185.1). Classification (NCBI taxonomy): domain Eukaryota; kingdom Metazoa; phylum Chordata; class Actinopteri; order Perciformes; family Nototheniidae; genus Notothenia; species Notothenia coriiceps. The sequence goes on from NW_011355485.1 coordinate 32,670, forward strand.
CAAGCAGTTTGCCTGCCTTATCTCCCTGCTCAAAAAATCGTTGCCTGGTTTGCAGAAGTTGCCTCTCGATCTTACCAGTTGATAACAGATCATATTGAGATTGAAGCTGAAGCCGTTTTTTATACAAAATAGAGGTGGGATTAACCGAGTATTGGCTGTCTAAATTTTGGATATCAACTGAAATTTCTGTCAATTTGGATTGTTCCGATTTCCTGAAATGTGAGACAAAAGAAATGATCTGCCCACGAAGATAAGCCTTAAAGGACTCCCAGAGTATATCACTACCAATATTCGGAGTGTCGTTTATCTCAAAGAAAAATGTGATTTGTGTTGCCAGAAAAGCCTTAAATTTGGGTTCGGACAGCAACTGAGGGCTAAATCTCCAGAATCTAGAGGGTGGTCTACCATGGGGAAAATTGATTTCTACAGAAGTGGGTGCATGGTCGGAGATAACTATGCTATGGTATTCACAGGAAAGAACGTTATGTAATAGTTTATCGTCAAGTAAGAAGAAGTCTATCCGTGAGTAAGTGTGGTGGACATGTGAAAAGAAAGAGAAAACTTTACTGGAGGGAAACTTAGTCCTCCACGGGTCCCTCAATCCCAGCTGGTCGGTCGATTTAGATAGAGTAGACTGCTTAGTGGACGATCTATCAAGCTCTATATCCTGGATCAGGTTAAAGTCACCTCCAATTATAATTTGATGCTCATTGAGATTAGGTATAGAAGTAAAGAATTTGGATATGAATTTGTCGTCGTCCCAATTCGGAGCACATAGCGAGGCCAGGACCACAGGAGTATTTTGTAATTTGCCAGATACTATAACGTACCGGCCGTTCGGATCAGATATAGTAGTGTTTAGGTCAAAGGCAATATCCCTGTGTATAATAATAGCTGCCCCTCTAGCCCTCTCGGAAAACCTCGAATGAAACAAGTGACCCATCCATGGCCTTTTGACATGAGACATTTCCGCCGTACGGAGGTGTGTCTCTGTGAAATTACCTTGTTGGCTTTAGTGATATTGTTCAGCCCTTTAACGTTCAAGGAAACAAACCGGATATTTCTACCACTCACTGACATAGTCCTTTAAGTCGTGGCATAACCTGAGCAGAAAGTAAAATAAAAGGGGAGGGGAGACAGACAGACAGACAGACACACACACAGCAAACCCCAATCCCATTGGGAGCATCAAACATGTGTATCTCCTAGGATAGAAACCTTCCTGACGTGGGTCCGTCCTATCCTTCCCCTACTTAACCGCCGTTCCCTCTACATTGAACAGTGAACACATTCTCCATAAAAAAAAAACTTAATTTAGCCGGCACAACCTACATCAACCTGGCAGAATAACACAAATTATCTGAGCACAACCTGCTAGTCACAAACGTAAGTAAAACGTGAGACTGACATTCAACTTACAGTGCAATATTTAGAAACAATGACCAGTCTACGTAAACATTAGCTTACAGGGAGTCCTTTGTAGAGTAGTATGATTAGTTGCTGTACAGTTCAGTGTAGCAATAGTGCAGCCCGGGCTAAGCTAACAAGCAGCTACGTTAGACCACTCAGTATATAATGTGGCAAGCTAGCAAATGGGCCATAGCTACTGTGTTTTATAGCAGTGCAAGCTACCTCTCTTTAGCGGCAATATACTTCTTAGCTTCCTTGACAGATGATAGCCGAACTTTGTCTCCATTCTCCGCCGTAATCATCAGCTTGGCCGGGTACTGGAGAGCAGGTCTGAGTCCGAGTGTATACAGCTGCGCCATTACCTACCGGTACAGCGCACGCTGCATCACAACCTCGGGAATATAATCTTCGTAGAAGGCAAACGGTTTCCCCTCGTACCGTAGATCCGCTCTCATTTTCCGGGCTTCACGGATGACTTTTTCCTTGGTCTGGAAGTTGTGGAATCGGATGATGACCGGCCTCGGTCTTTCCCCAGGCTTTGGCTTTGCGGCAAACGACCTGTGAGCCCGGACCAGTTCAGGAGAAGAAGGCAGGATTTGGTCCCCCAGAAGCAGAGGTAGTAGGTCGGAAAAGAAGGCGGTTGGTCGCGGGCCCTCAATCGACTCAGGGAGACCAATGATGCGGATATTCTTGCGGCGGCCTGCGGGCCTGGAGGTCTGGCAGTTTTCGCCCGCAGCTTAGCATTGCTAGCGGCTAGCTCCGATCATGTAGCTTCCAAAGTCGACAGGCGCCCGTCGACCAAATCCGCATTCGACTCCAAAGTGGTAATACGCTGCCCATGATCAGAGATAGTCGCATGAATCAGATCAATTTTGGACTCGAGTGCAGCGATGACACTTTTGAATTCCGTTGAGAGAGACACTTTATGGCTCTCTCTAACAAACTGGTTAGCGCCTCCATGCTACCGTTGCTAGTAGCGACGTTCTCCGTAGGCATAGAGACTTTCTTGAATTGTTCTGCGGGCTTTGGTGGCATGTCTCCTTAAGGTATAAAGTTGCTCAGTTGTTATGTATCGACTAGTGTAAGTATGAAGTGATTAACGAGGTTTCTAACTAATACAAAATCTCATCTCAAAAGACATCTCTTCACACTGGTC
>NW_011355485.1:35275-35735 GCF_000735185.1 Notothenia coriiceps
GCAAATGAGCTAAGTCCCGCCTCCCCGAGGTGTGAGATCTCAAGTAGGTGTGATATCCCAAGTAGGTGTGAGATCCGTCGATAGGAGGGGGTTGATGTGTATTCACAGGTTTGAAAAGCCCCCACTGTTGCGCCTTATGGTGTATCGTAAAAAATGTTTCAATCACATTAGTATGCATAAAAAGTGACAGGTGGGCCCGCCCCCCCCAAGTGTGTGTGTGTGTGTGTGTGTGTGTGTGTGTGTGTGTGTGTGTGTGTGTGTGTGTGTGGGAACGATACAGTGGCAGACTCCCGCTCAGCCTGTCAGGGAAATATAATTTGCGCCTTCAGTGCTTTTCACCTGGCTCATATGCAGCATGCAAATTTATTTCTCTAATAATCCGAGTGTGCGACGGCCTTCCGCAGGATTAATGACAGCATTCCTGGGGCCTCGCCTCCACCCCGGACCGCCTGAATATTAC
>NW_011355485.1:35754-42295 GCF_000735185.1 Notothenia coriiceps
CACACACACACACACACACACACACACACACACACACACACACACACACACACACACACACACACACACACACACACACACACACACACACACACACACACACACACACACACACACACACACACACACACACACACACACACACACACACACACACACAGACACATAGAGACGCACTCTGACATGGAAAAATTGTGTTAGTTCTACACAGAAAAACGCCAGGGTATTTGTCCTGCGAGACAATCTAATGGGCTGGTGCATCATCAGATTGCAATGTCATTTCAAAAAACCTTGAATACAAATAATGGGGACAAGGGGGGACGACGCGGAGGATAGATGGTGCATTTTCTAATCCAGTGGGCTAGTTATCCTTCATTTCAGGTAGAGTGGTGTCGCGGTGACACACACAGAGAAGAAAAACACGTTATTCAAATGAAGCGTGCCGCATTGTGCAGAGCTTGCTGCTTTTCCCCGGGACACATCGCTTCCCTTCCCCTCTTCCGCCGTTAATTAATCTTAGAGATCTTTTTTAGCATCCCTTCTCGTTCTCTCTCCAGCCCCGGCTTTTTCTAAGCAAACAGTATGACATATGGATACGGGAGAAGTATTAATTATAACCCCATGTGTGGGTGTATATCTGTGTGTTAGGAAGAGGGAGAAGGAGAGAGGAGGAAACAATGTGCCAGCGCCACCACCCACCGCCTGGATCTGTCACAGGAGGGAAGAGGAAGAAACGCAGAGAGGATGGAGAGGTGTACCGTGTGAAAGAGGGAAGTGTGTGTTTCCTTCTATTAGTGTGTTTAAGTGGCAGCCCAGCCTGGGTAGCCCTTCACCTGCGAACAGAGAGCGCCTCCATCACAGGTGAGGCCGTACAAAGCCCCGGTCCAGCCTGTCAGCCGCTGCCACCCAGCACAAAGCGGGTTAACTTCAGCGGGGGCTCTGCTCCCTGACAGGCCGCGACTGCTGGTCACTTATCTTTTTAATTAGCTTTTTTCTCCTCAGCACTACCCTTCTTTCTCTGCCTGCCTTCTTTCTACCCCCTGTCACTAATTCTGAACAGATTCACCCTGATCATCTTCTTTACATGTAATCAACTTCGAGCCAGGGTGACAATAACATGAATTATGAGGAAACCAGGTAGTACACGTTATAATCTACTCAGGTTTATTAAGGACAACATTTGAATCTTTAACAATAAAGATTTTACATAATAAATATACCGAAACTCTGTGGTTTGATACATGCATAACAATTTAATGTAAAAAAGCTGAATTTTATCTTGTGGAAAAAATGTATTACATGTTGAAATAAAGTATTTAACCAGTACATAACATGTTAAACAGCATCATCTCCCATCATATTGATGTCATTTATATTATAAACATTCTAAACATAGTGATATTTAGAGGTGAAACTTTTTGCAAGTTTATTATATAACAATTTGTAATTTTTTTAAATCCAGTTGTCCTCCACTGCTCTTCATGTTGCCTATAGAGGTGAATTCAGGCTGAACCTAACCCTAACTCTATATTGGTACCTTAAATGTTACATTATGACCCATTCATCTGATTTGTAGATGTGCGGGTACATCTATAGTATGCGTTTACCTCTCATCTTCTTTTGAATTGCAGAATTGATCGAAGGTACTCTCACTGTAACCTTTCCTCTTTCTATTCACTATAAGTGCATGAGATTTTGTGTGTAAGTTCACAAAGACACTACACTCTGATTCGAGTGTAGTGAACTGAAGATGGTTTTGTGCTTGTGGACCCTTTGACATTCACTTGAAAGTAACACTAGGCTAGCAAACACCATGGAATCAATCGACTATCAGACTGATCATGATTCAGTTTCTGGGGGCATTTGCTAATATTCCTGGGGTTACTTTAAAATACACCCTCTTCCATGCCCTGGTCATTGTTTCAAGTCAGATTGAAAACCTAAGACACAAGAATGAAGTTGCAGTTGACAGTCAATGTCCACAAAGTGTTTTTCCACACATAGCCAATTACAGTCAAATAACTGTTTATTCTTTTACTTAAAAGTGATATCTTCATCAGGAAATAGCCGATGGGTTCCAAGACCGCACATGAGTCAATGCGCTCAGCCTCTTTTGCTATCAACAATGACTTTTGTCCACCAAGACCTGCACAAATGTTATTAAAGTCTGAGGATGTTTTATCAAACAGAAACAAGCTGATTCCATTGTAAAATCTTGTCCCATTGCCCTCAGATTCTGTATTTATGTAAAGATAACTTAATCAATGCTTACTGTTGCTTATTGGCTCGGTCCAGAACACAAATTGAATTGATTGAATTGAGAGACAATTGTATTTAATGTTGCAATTTCCTGGTTCGGTAACTTTTCTAGTTGTTTGCCCTAGCAAAGCAAAGCTTCATGAAAACATTATCATGACCCTCAACCCCTCACCTTCTCACCATGGCAATTAAACTTTCATTCCTTGTTTACCTTTATACAGGAGTCAAGGAAATACATGTTTAGGGGTCATCACGGAGGTAAGCCTCTCCTGGTTCACATCTCTAATGTGTATTTATTATCAGTGTACTGCGCCCAGAAGTTAACGTGGAAGTTATTTGGAATTCCTTAAGGATCCACAAGGGTTAAAAAAAAGAGGGTCGTCCAACCGCCATCAGCATTTCTGGGAAGAGGGCAACTCACCAGTGACCAATTAGATTCCAGGGCGGTGAAAAAAGGCCTGATTGGATAGTTATTCCCCATGAGGCGTTGTTGACACCAATGGCATTAAGAGGAAGGGGTGTCATGATTCTGGACCTGCTAAAGCACACAAATACACAACAATAGGAAGTAATAACCCACTGAAGACTCAATCCCGAGGTCACCTTATACTGTACTAAAGCACAATTAAAAAAATGACAGAAAACAATATTCCTCCCCTTTCAAAACTGTGAGAAATGGTGTCGTACAATAAAATCTTTCTGGGTATTCTTCTAGTCTTCCACATGCTGATATGCATATGCTTCAAACCAATAGGGCATTTAATACACTGAAGTAAAAGCTCATGATTTCACCTATTAAAATCCACTTCAGTCACATTAGGATTAAACATGGTTTTAATACTTGCCCACAGAATCTTAGCTCAATTTTTAATGTGTACATTATTGCTCCTCCACCTTATCAAAGCGCTTTGATATCTGCTAATAAAAAGCCACGATGTCACCTGTCAGTGTCCATCTAAGCCGCATATGAAGACGTGGCAGCCTTTAGGGGACCAGAATACTATTAACGCGGCGTTTCATCCCAAATGGGCTTTTATTAGAATGAACGCCTAATTAAATTCTGAGATGAGGGGGGAGCGAACAATGCCAGACAGTGGCTACTTTGATTCCCCCCCCCCCCCCCTTGTTTTAAAGTAATTATGCGGGCCTGACATGAGTGAGCACACTGCCGGAGACCCCTCTAATGAGTTAAGCAAGAAAAATCGCCGCAGTCGCCTTCCCTGGCAGCAGCTAATTGCCTGGCCACATCGGGCCACCGCTAACACTGTCATTTAAAATGTGCTTTTCTTCCATTTCTGCTGTTTTACATTTGGTTAATTAACATGTCTCTAAAGGTAGACTGTAAATAGTGGCAAAGTTAGTCTACTGTACATCGGATCACACTCCTGCTTGGAGAACTAGCAGGTGAAGGTCTACAAACTTTTATTTTGAAAGCATGAACTTTGTTGCTAAGAGGTTTGAACGTCCAGTATTATACTAATGTAAGTGTTTAAAGGTATGTAAGCAGCTGGTGCAACATAACAGGCATCATACAAATTCAGGAAAAAATGCCTCCTGATATGTCTTCACGCTGAATACAAGATTGAATCCATGGAGGTACCCTGAAAATAAGTAATTATCTATTAGGAAAGAGATAAAGACAGAAAAGAGATGGGAGAAAAACATGCAACCATGTCTAATGTAACATAAAACAATTTAAATGAAGAATCTCTGAAAAGTGAATTGTTGCAAAAACACCAGTTATGATTCAGTTATGACATTTCACTTTGCCTCCGGGCAGCAATGTCCGAATCTATATTAATCAGATGAAAACTATTATAATCACACCAAAAAATGTAACCCTGTCAGTCATCACATCCCTCACGCATGCGTACACACACAAACACACACATACACACACAAAGAAAGACAGAAAGAAAGAGTATGACTTTGCCGTTGCATCTACAACAACCGCTAACATTTGCGAACGCTTCTGGACCTCCAAACAAGGGAATCAGTGAGACATCACATAATTATTCATATGTTTCACTTAACCTTTAACATGCAGTCCCATACAGTGCCCCAGCCAGCGTCTGCATATATTGGTACCGGATTATTACGAGAATGGCTAGGCATTTGTCCTTGTTTACGTGCCCCGTTGAAGGATCCTTGGCCGTGCTTGCCTACACTCCAGATGAATAGCATTCCCTGGCCCCCGGAGGCTCCCAACTTCTCCTGAGACCTTTAAGTGTTTGTTGACAGACTAACAGACTTTGGCTTGTTTAGCTTTCTCCACTTTCTAAAATCCAAAAGGTCACCCGCGATTCCTCCACCAGCGGTACCCACCCCCCCTCAAAAGAAGAAAAGGAAAAAAAAACAAGACCTCAGGAAAATGCCCTTACGAGCGGACCTCGAGAGCTCTCAGGGAAACAAATAGAATCCCTGCTGCCACGGTTACCAAGTTTACCAACATGTCTCTATGGCTACAAATTACAAAATAGCTTGAAATGCGCCCACCCTCAACTAGAAAGGCAAACAAAGAGGAAGAGGAACCGAACTTGGTATCTCTTGCTGAGTAGATTACCCAGCACAGATATACATTTCTGGATATGTCTTTGGCTGAAACATAAAGTGTGTAAACGCTGGTGTAACACGCTCCATATGGCTTATTTGGGAGGTCACTGTCAGTGTCCCAACATGGGGTGTCGCAGTACAATGGAATTATCCGGCGTAACATGCATAATTCCCCTCGTTACAGCAAACGAGCAGTGTGCACCCCGTTATTTGGGGTCTCTATTGTTGCGGTGTCGCTGCTCATTATTATGGGGTGTCTGGTTCAGGCCATCAGAGAGGCTCTCGCCACCGAGGTCTCTGTGGAAATCGGCGAGCCCATCTCACTGCTTAGCAACCAAGCCCTGGGGCCTGTTTTGCACAGCTTAATTCAGATGAGAGTGCCACGCACAGGATTGGCTAAGCTCGTCCCTCGTCCACCCACTCTCCCTCGCTGACACACACGAACACACAGCAGCGTTACCTAGTTTATCTCCTGTGCTCCCTCACTATTTTTCTCTATCTACATTGTTCTTCTGCTCGCCTCAATACTCTCCTAATAAAGGTGATTCTAGCAGACCAAAATGGCTCTGTGAGCTTTGTTCCCTAATAGAGAGATGTTCAGTAGCACCAAGGCAGTGTTGCCAGGTATTTTTTATCAATTATTGTAAATGCGTTTTCAATATGATCCAAACTCCTAAATGTAAAATAATGTTCCTGTAGTAGTAATATTTTGTGGAGCAGATATATAATATCCAGTTTCATGTCAGTAATTGACCATGGAAAATTGACCCTTGATCTTCCATTAGTGACCCAATTACATTTCTGCTTCCACTGATAACATCTTGGTAAATGCATTTCCCAAATGTAGGTTAGTATGTTGTTGTAATACGTAGTTTTCTCCATCTATCTTATGTCTGTTTTTACTTTTTGTTACGTTTTGCGTTTTTCCCACCTTATTTGATAGTTCTACTATTCTAGTTCTAGACACAAATGTAAACGGATGATTTCAAACAATAATTATCAAAGCAGCAGGAACAGGAATATCCTGACATTTAGTCTCCATTATTAGTCAAGCACAAACATCACTGATCTTCCTACACTATACCCATAATGCAACAAGATACATGTTTAAAGGACCCGCTGTTTAATACCTGCCTTGTGTCACTACCCGATCTGCAGCTCTGCCCGATCTGCAGTGCGCATGTGCGAGATGGTCCGCCATATTGGACAACTCCGTACGGCAACCCAAGTAGGACAGTTGAGATAGTGGCTTTTGGCAAAGCTCAAAAATAAAACTCGAGAGGGATGAGTTATTGTTATTACAACGTGACTTCACTATTATTTAACAACTCTTTTTATTGGGTTCTTTTATTTGGGGTTAAGTACATTGTTAGAATAAGTGAGAAATGGATTTAACTTCTGTTAGACAGCTATATGCCATACATTTTTGCATACATTCACAGTAAATATGTATTCAGTATGATAGCTGTCTAACAGAAGTTAAATCCATTTCTCACTTATAATAACAACAACTCATCTCTCTCGAGTTTTATTTTTCAGCTTTGCTAAAAGCCACTGTGTCAAGTGTCCTACTTGGGTTGCCGTACGGAGTTGTCCAATATGGCGGACCATCTCTCACATGTGCACTGCAGATAGGGCAGGGCGGCAGATTGGGTAGTGACAGGCAGGTAGGCCATCCAGTTATTTTAGCCGGGCCGGCTCAGATGATTGGTCGTGCTTTTTACAGTCC
>NW_011355486.1:0-2230 GCF_000735185.1 Notothenia coriiceps
CGCACACACACACGCACACACACACGCACACACACACGCACACACACACGCACACACACCACACACACACACACACACACACACACACACACACACACACACACACACACACACACACACACACACACACACACACACTGTGCCATTGCATTTCATTTCATTATTTCGTCTTCGTCACATTACGTTAATGACACAATATAAAACTAAACAATGCAACAGCTCAGTTTGGAAAACAAGACAACACAAAAAAACAATAAGACTTGAGATTAATAAAAATGAAATGGAATAAAAAATAAATGGAATGATGACATTGCCTTTTTTAGCAATTTAAGCTATATCACAAAATAACTATGCACTGTATTTCTGAAATGACTGAAGTAAGTCCACAGAACACCAAAATGCAATATTGTCAATCGGATCTTAAGAAAAACAAACCAAACATTCTCTGATTACAGCTACAAAATGCTGGTACTAGGAAAGGCTGCTTCTCTATTTACAGTGAATACTTTTGGTGTAGAAATGTTAATGTGACATTTTAGAAATAGCTGCCATTATTTTTGACATTTTACATCCGTGGTTTATTTAAAAGCTGTGGAAATATCACTTGATTTGTGAAATAAGTGTTTCTTGCTTTCCAAATACCAAGGGTTTGTAACGACTGTACCTGTTACTCTGCGATTCTTGATATTTGTTTCTACCTCCAGATCAAGACTGGAGCTCCCTGTCGATCAGAACGTCTGGCCAAATACAATCAGCTCATGAGGTGAATATTCAATTATTAACTTCATGCCACTTTAATATCTCTCTTCTTCTTCCTTTTCACGTTGTCTCTACCTATTCTTCTCCTTCATATTCATCTGCCTTCTCTTAATTTCTCTCCTTTTTCCTCCTCTTTCTTCCTCCTCTCAGGATTGAGGAACAGTTGGGTGACCAGGCTCGCTTTGCTGGGCACAACTTTCGCAACCCCACTGCCCTTTGAGTGCCATTAGCGTTAGCACACAAGCTAATTAGCACGCTCAGCATATCAATCACACTTTATTTCCCTGACGGGCACATAGTAATGAAATGATCACACTTGTTTCCGCAGAGCTTTAACCTCACTAAGACACGATTAAAAGCATTAGGACTAATCATTTTCAAATAACTGAAATGCATTGTAGCTACAGTATATTGACCATACGCTTCAGCAAGTGATTGACTTTAATTGACTGCAGCCAGTTGCAGCGAATCCTGAACAAAGAATAGAGGAGAGAAATCAGTGTTTCACCTCCTGGCAGCGAGCACTTTCCCTGATGCACTCGTTAGTTTCTTTCTCTCTGTCTCCTTTTCACTCACGTCACTGCAGATGTGTTTTGATCTTTTGTCCCCTGATGTTTCCTCTCCCTGTTCCTCATGTCGTTTCTAATGTGAACCTTCAGCAGCTTGCTACACAATTGTATCTCACTTTGTCTGGTTGTACCCAATAAAGAAATGGAAACATATTAATTTGAACCAAAGATGTGCGATTGTTTATTAAAGTGGAGGCTCTGCTGTGTCATTTGTTCTTCTTACTTAAAGGGGCCCTATTATGCTAATTCTAAGGGTTCATATTTGTATTTAGTGTATCTGTGACATGTTTCCATGATTTAAAGGTAGGGTAGGTAAGAATGGAGAAACCAGCTCGAGTGCGCTAGAATTTGAAAGTACGCAGCCGGAAAAAATCTGCCCACCAACACACACGAACGCGCACATGACCAATGAGGGCACGAGATAAGTTTGTGCACAGATGGAAGGCTGACAGGCAGGTGGCCATCCCAGTTATACTTTAGCCGGGGCGGCGGCTCAGATGATTGGTCCGTGCTTTGTTACAGTACTACGGCTTTCCACAGGATGACATTTGTTTAATGTGGAGTTTATTGTCAGAAGGCGATGGCACTTCACGAGGTATTTGTCATTGCTGATCGGGAATGAGTAAATAAAGAGCAGTTCCATGGAATATAACCAAGATGTGGTATCTGGAAGGTTGAATTACCTACCCCACCTTTTAGGTCAAAAAGCTCTGTATTGTCCGTCATACTGCGCTGTGCTGCAGCACCTCTTTTCACCCTCTGGTCTGAAACCAGAGCCGCAGTCTGCTCTGATTGGTTAACTGGCAGGCTCTGTTGCGGTTGGTCAAACGCTAGGAGATGTCCCGTCCCTTGGCCTATCACGTACAATGTTGGTTGAAGCGCGGGTAGCCTCCAGAGAGAGT
>NW_011355486.1:2351-7700 GCF_000735185.1 Notothenia coriiceps
GGGGGGGGCAGGGGTTGGGGGGTTGGAGTGTGAGGCAAACTCCCTCTGAGGGAACGTTGGGATTTTAGCATTTGGAGACCATTTACATGCACAAAAACCTTTATAACACTACAGGAGAGGGGAAAAAAAAATAAGCATAATGAGGCCTATTTAAAAGATGAATAATCACTGAATTAAATATGGGTTAAAGCAAGAAAACCACATGCACTTCTCTCTAGTAGAAACATTCAATGCATGTTCCATTTCTGCCCACATTAAATATTGATGTCACAGCAGGTGTTGGACATCACTTACAAAAAAGAAGTACAGGAATCTTGCAGAAAAAGGTGAAGGTCATTCCTGCTGCAAACATCTGAGTGAAAACCTGAGAGGTTATGACAGAATCTTAAAGGAATCCAACAACTACAAGGAATCTTCTGCAGTTTTTCCTGCATGATTTACGGCTCAAGATTAGTATACTGTATTTTTGCACATAGCCTTCTTGCCTGTGCAAAGGTTTATTGTATAAAGAATATACAGTGTACAAAGATAATAAAGAGGTGCTTTAATGTAACAAATATAGACTGATGTGAAGACTTTACAGTAATTAAATAATATCTAATAAAATACAATATAGGGATAAAACATGATACAGGTAGATAGATAATTTTAGTTGGTATATATCTAATCATTTTTCACTTCCTTCACATATGGCACCTCGAGCTCCCTCCTGATAACAACACTTCAGTTGCTGTGGCTCCATTGTGTCGGCACGCGGCAGCAATTATCAATTACCAGCTGCAGCACGCGCTTAATTGTTATTTCCTCCAGTCTGAGGTTTGTTTCTCTCACCGAGCAGCAGAGGGAGCTCCACGAGGCCTCTCTGTCTCTCTCTGTCTCTCCCCCCCTCTTCCCCCCTTTTTTGTATTTCTCCTGCTTGTCGTGCCGGGCTGCTGCTGCTGATGATGAAGGACGGCTGCAGCCGCGCATGCGCACCGCGTACAGTCTCCGATCCCGGTTTCCATGGTCACCACACAATAGGAGACGGGACAGGGGGCTGCGTGAAGGGGGGGAGAGAGAGAGAGAGAGAGAGAGTGTGAGAGAGAGAGAAAGAGAGAGAGGGCGACAGCAGCGGAGCGGAGGGAGGGGGTGAGGAAGAGGAGGGAGTGAAGAAGAGGAGGGGGGTGACTGAGGAAGAAGAGGAGGAGGGGGGTGAGGAAGAGGAGGAGGGGGGAGGTCTGCAGAGCCGCTTGACTGGACACACCGCTGCAAGCTTCCTCCAGACAGACAGACAGAAACACAGACAGACAGAAAACATACACCTTTATATGGTTATTCCTTATGGTTGCAATTATTCCTGACGAGCTCTCTTTGTTAAAACCCCCGGCATTATCTGTCAAATGCACACATGTATTTTCTGTTAAATCAACATTTACAGCTGGTTTTGCATTGGATTACGTGAGTCCTGCAGGAACAAAGAGCTGCTGGACAGACTCGTCCTCCTCTTCAGGGTTCATGTTGAGATACAGCCGAGCTCTTACAGTAAAGGTGACTCTGGAGGGACTAGGCAACAGAGAGAGACCCTCCCTCTTGATCCCCTCCCTCTTCAGAGTTTTTGGCCCTCTCTCTGCGCCTCTCTTCCTCCTCCCCCTCTCTCCTCATGCAAATCACGCCCTCTTCTCTCTCCCTTTCTCTCACCCGACGTGCATCCCTCTCTCTATCCCTAAAAAATTGTGACTGTAAGACCGGAGAGGGGATATATATATAAAAAAAAGTGCAAGTCGTCTTAGAGGAAGAAGGGGGAGTAGGTAGGGTGGGAGAAAGGGGGGGCACAAAAAGAAAAAGGGGGAGAAAGGGGGTGGGGAAGAGGCGAGGGTATACGCATCAATTTGTAGTCTTCAGTTGGCACCCCTGGTTTTTTTCTTCTTCCTGCAACGAATAGAAAGAGATTTCTTCTGCATTATTGTTATTATCGGAGCGCGTTGCAATATGAAGCCTGTGTTGACAGACTGTGCGTGTCAGCGTGCAACATAAAACGACAAAACAGAGGGGGAGAAAGGAAAGGGAGAGTGAGAGTGAGAGCACGCATCGCTGGATATTATAGGTAAGTACAACAAAAAAAGGGGGAAAAATGGATGCTTATACTGGATATTTGGAGCTATTCCTGTTGGCCACGTTTGTCCTTTCCCTCCCCATTCTTTTTTTCCTTTGTGCGTTAATTATCATCATACTCCTGTCCTGGCTAAATGATGTCCCGGTGAATTAATGGTAATAGAGTGCACGACGCGCGGCCACATTCCTGCGAGGAAAAGGGAGAAGAAGGGAGAGCCGGTGTTTAAAAAAAAAAAATGCCATGATTCGCCATTCCCTATCATGTTTCCCTTTTTTAAGATGTGCAGCGTGTGGTGCACAGGCATCCATTCTGTGAACATGTATGTGCTACTGAACACGACCCTCTCCCCGGCGGAGGGGCACTGTGCTCCGCCGGGTTTTAGTCTCAGGGCCGGTCTCCTCTGCTGCATGTGTATCAATAACATTCGCAGGAGAGAAAGGAAGAAAGAGTCGTTGCAGTGCTGGTGATGTAAGCAGAGCAAACTGCACGCTGCTGTTTTGCATCACATGCAGTGGTCAATGTGTTGATGAATGCATGTGCTGTGTGCATGCAAAGGGGACATGGTGTGTGTTAGGGATGTGTTGTTTACTGACCATGGCTAAGGACCAGGCAGTGGACAGTGTCTGCCACCTGTAACTGAGATGCATTATGTATACAGTCACTGTGCACCGACTGCTTCCTGTCACTGTGATAAACTTAGTCATATGTATGGTAATTAGCCTGACTGTACATACACTGCATTGCCTATAAAACACATGTGTTATCCTATGATGTATATGGAGTGTGAACAGTGACAGTTATTAAGATCTGATTGGATCAGTCACTGCAGCATGCACTAATAATTAATGCATAGCCATGTGTAGTGGAGCAGGGTTTACAGGAATCAAACACACAAATCAGTGATGGCTACGATATTTACTGGAATGTACAGCTTACTGTTCAGCCAAATATATCTTTCTTTTTACATCCAGTGGCGTGGACTATTTATATCCTCATTCAAAATACATGAGCCATTTTTATTTCGTCATAGTGGTACATGAATGAATGGATTAAACGAGCCCTTGCAAAGTCTACCTATGTTGACAGGCACACCCAAATGGATAGAGGATCCTGGCATTGTTCATTTCCCTTAATGGGTGGCTGGATGGATAAATATAAATCTGATTCTGCCGACCATAACCAGGCCATGTGGGTTAACCACAAGTGGATGTGGGTTTTGGCTGTTGTGGTGAAGGTGGAAGGAGGGGGGTGTGGTCCCATATTCTCAATATGTTTGCTGGAGTCTTCTGCAGGCCGCTATCCAAAATGCAGTCAACCAATCTGAACGTTTCTGCTCTGCTCTTATTATCTGTTTCGGTGTTATTGCACCGAATTATACAATAACCAGACCAGTGCATTAGTGTGAGTGTTTTAACCTATTGTGCCTTTGCTGCTATGGTGAAGAGAGAAAGCAAAGAGGAACGTGAGTGAAAACTAGTCATGCCAATACAGTGTGAAGCATCCTGGGTATTTAAATGTTGCAACAGTGCATTTGCAGTTTTATAACACAGATTTGTTCATAATGTCACACATTATTGTACTCCACACTTGCTGCTGAAAGCAAACATATTGTGTATCTTTACCTATGCAGAACCTTTCATTCTCTGCAGGGTTTGCATTCACAAATAATGCCTTCTTTGTTTATGCTTGTTTGCAGGTCTTGCTAGCTGTAACACACACAGCCCAGTCAGTAAGCAACAGGAAGCAGTTCAGCCCCTGCAATGGCTTGTGTTGTAAAATGGATGTTTTAAAGAAGACATAATGAAAACACGGACACACAAAGAATCGGTATGAACCTATATTTTTCACAATGAGGGCAGGGATTGTGTACCTGCCGAATGCTCTACATTTGGGAGTGAGGCTACATTAGAATTAGTTCAACATGTAATCGTATTTTCAAGGGATGACTAAGATGTAAATTATTGATTTGGTTGTATGATTCCACGTTTATATTTCCTCTGCTTACAATTTCTCCCGTCGCCTCCGTGGCCTTCTCTCTATTATGGCCTGTTCTTCTTTCCACCTCCCTCACATTTTTATTCTTCTCTTGTTGTTGCCTGTTTACCCTTTCTACATTCCACCTTGAATTGAACAAACTCGACTTTCTTTGGCTTGTATCAACTCTATTTCCACTACAATCAACACTTCCCATTGTTTCATTCTATCTATAACCCTAACCCTAATTATTGTTACTCAACATTGTTCATCTCTCTGAATATATTTTTGCAAATTTCTGCACAGCCCTTCACTTTGAAATATAACACACTGCAGTTTTTCATATACTGTATTGTCATATATTCATTGTACTCAGTTTTTTTCCCTTTTTTTATATATTTAAATTTGGTGTAAATACTTGTCTATATTATTTTTTATATAGTATATTTTCTTTTAAAACATATTTTTGATGTTATTCAAACCACATAACCTAATAAGTTGTAAGAGAAGGTTAACATATCATTTTAACCTTCTCTTAAAATGTATTAGTTTATGTTGTGTTTGCACAATAATACACCAAAGCAAATTCCTTGTATGTGTACCTTGATTCTGATTCTGAATCTGACATTATTCCCTTTTCGTCCATTTCTTCCTCCTTTGCTGGACCTTTTGGGGTTTTTCAGATGCCGATGCGCAGTGGGCGCCGGCGGGGGGCGAGTGAGGAACGACGGGGAAGACGTCCGCACACCAGCCCCACTCGCCCTGAACGCAACGATAGACAGACGGTCAGAGCAATTGTCTTTTACGTTTATATATTAAGATAAGATATATTTTATCGATCCCAAATTAGGATTTTCGTCACAGCTGCATGTTAAGACAAGGCATTGCACATACTGTGAGTAGAAGATAAGCAAACACAAAATGTATAACATCTCAAAATAGAAAATAAAAAGGTTAAAATATATAAAAGTGGACCGTCAGAAGATACAAATCTGTGGACTATCTGTCAAATAAACACTGTGAGGGGCCAAATGACAGCTAACAAAATGTGAAAGTAGGATATTATTGCATAGTGTGCATGCAAGTGCAGGAGTCATGAGCAATAACGAACTGTCACTATGTATTGAATTCTGTGTGTGTGTGTGTGTGTGTGTGTGTGTGTGTGTGTGTGTGTGTGTGTGTGTGTGTGTGCACGTGTGTGTGTGTGTGTGTGTGCACGTGTGGCTTTGTTCTAAAAACAGTCATAGGCTTATTGGGGATTCAAAAACATCACTACTGAATTA
>NW_011355486.1:7760-20163 GCF_000735185.1 Notothenia coriiceps
CACACACATGTGTGTGTGTGTGTGTGTGTGTGTGTGTGTGTGTGTGTGTGTGTGTGTGTGTGTGTGTGTGTGTGCACGTGTGTGTGTGTGTGTGCACGTGTGGCTTTGTTCTAAAAACAGTCATAGGCTTATTGGGGATTCAAAAACATCACTACTGAATTAAAAGTCCTGTGTTGTTTTAGCAAAGAGGTGCTGGTGAGGAATTGGCTGGAAATCGCTTCAGTCGCAGATCACAAGGGCATGATTCATCAGAGAGTGAGGGGGAGGAACTTGTGTCTCCTCCAAAGAGGCAGAAAGTTCAGGTTTGTCTTACATTTTAACAACCTGTTCTATAAAGAACAATTTCTAAAGCTTTGATTCAGTTAATATATATAAAAAAGGCACCGTCTAAGCTGTTAAGAGTCTTTTTTCTTTACCTCATTCACAAATGATCTTTTTCTCGTCAGGATTCGGTCTCTGCCCCGAACCCTCCAACATCAACACACACGATTGACAGCTCGGCTCCTTCCACTGTCCCGCCTCCAACCTCGGTGGCTAGCCAATCCCGCGAGAGTGACAATGAAGACGGCCAATCCCAGGGCAGTAGGAGTTCAGTGGTGGGGAGCCTGGCCAATAGCAGCAGTAGCCTGAGCAGTGGGCGGGATATAGACCAGGACAATCGTTCCTCGTCCCCAAGCCTCTCAGCTTCCCCTCTGGGCAGCCTGGACTCTGACTCCGATGGCCCAGACTCACCGAAGCAAGGAGAGAGGGAACGGGAGAAAGGCAAGGAGGGAGGGAAGGTGTCGGGAGAGGATAGGAGGGCGCTCCGAGAGGCGAGAGGGGAGGAGTCCTGCGGAGATGGAGAAAAGCGGGACATGGATACACGAATCGAAGACTGTCCATCTCTTAAGCCTCCCTCCACTCCTGTGACTCCCTCCCACCGTGGAGTGGGAGATTCTTCAAATGACAGCAATAGTGGGAGGAAGTCTTATTTCTCCATGGACTCCAAACTAATGTGTAAAGTGGAGCACGGTGGTCCGACGGGCGTTGAAGGCGGCAGAATGAACTCCAAAGCCGGCTCGCAGTGTGGGACCAAGACGGCCATACCGGGAGGAGATTTCTCCCACAACAGCCCCAACATTCCCCACTCTTTGCCTCCCCCTCCTCTCCCTCCTCCACCTGCCCTGAAGCCCCTGGAGCTCGGGGGACAAAACCTTCCCACCGACGTAAAGATAGAAAGAGACAAAATAGAAAAGCCGGACAAACTCCTGGACAAGACTCAGTCCACTCCTCCCTCTCTGTTGCCTCAGACCCAGCCCTCCTCCCATCCTCACCCCTACACCCCCACCGGCTGGCAGGGTGGCACCGCGACCGGTTGCCAAGGGAGCTGGGGCTACACCCGTTACCCGGGAAACCACCACCCACAGCACCAGCCGCCGGTGCAGCAGCAGCAGCTTCCCTCCGTCTACAACCCGCCGTCCACCCGCCACTCCTCTTTCCTCCCCCATCCTCAAGCCCACCCCCACAGGGAGTACCTTCCCAGGTACGCCGGAGGGGGAGGGGACAGAGAGAGGGGGGCGGCTGCAGGAGAGAGGGAGAGGGGAGGGAGGGGGGAGTGCGGGGGGAGGGAGATCGGCAGAGAGTTCTCCGCGCCCATTGGTAACAGCAGCAGCAATAGCACTGGGAGTAATAGTGGGAGTAATAGTGGGTCCAACAGCGTCCAAAGTAGAGAGTTTACTGTCCAGAACCGGGAGTTTACTGGTCCTGGGAGAGATGGACCTAACTTGGGTTCTGAAAGGAGAGACTTTGGTCCAGCTTTCAGAGACCGGGATCGAGAGAGGGAAAGGGACGGAGGGAGGGAGTTTCCTCCGCCAAACCAAAACCAGAGTAGAGACTTCGGCCCCAACGGGACTGGTGGGGGGCATCCGAGAGACAAAGATGGAGGCAGATGGGGGGAGTTTGGGGGTCCGACAAGAGAGGCTGTAGGCAACAGTAACCCAAACAACAACTCCATCCCGTCCGGAAACCTGCCGAGTTCAACCAGCGGACTCCCTGCCGCGCCAATGCTGAACCGAGACCCACCTGCATCACCCCAAAACACCCCGACTCACCCTCCACACTCCTCCCTGCCCCCACACCCCCACCCTCATCCCCCAAACTCATCCAGCCGAGACTTCCCCCCTCCCATGGACCAGGCACAAACCCCTTCCTCTGGATCGGACCACTTTCTCAGAGATTATCCACCCACTGGAGGAAAAGACTTTCCTGCTGGGGCGCCTCCTTCCACCGGCACAACTCGAGAGTACCTCAGCCCCCCCAGGGTGACTCCAAACCTGGGACGAGAGTATTCAGGTGGAACTCATCACCCTCACCCACCTCACCCCCACTACCAGTCCAGAGAAAGAGACTCAAACCTGCGAGAGTCTGCTTTGTACCAAAACCGAGGAGGAGGTCCGAATCAGCCTCCGGCCCTTTCTCCGTCCTCCTCCTCCAGTCATCATGGACACCCTCCCAATGCTCCTTACCCCCCTCCCCCAACTCAGCCTCCTATACCCCCACCTCAAACCACCCACACCCAGCCACCCTCTGCACCCAATGTACGTCCCCCACACTACCAGTCCACCGCTCAGACTCCTCCAACACCCTTATCTCCGTTACCAAGCCCGTCCACTAATCCAATGGGTGGCTTCTCTTCGTTTCCCCCTGGCTCCTCATCTGGACCCAACATGCCACTTCCTGGTCCAGGTGTGTCGTCCAGCTGTTCCCCCGGATGCCGCCCCTCCCCCTTCCATGGCACTTTGAACAGCCACCCTCCCTTCACTGGAACGTACCACTCCAATGGGAACAGTGGTAGTGGAAACATGGCCAACAGCAATAGTAGCGCGTCCAATAGCAGCAATACCAACTCGCAATCACTCTCGCCTTCAAATGTCTCAAAGGGACCTCCGCCTCTCAGTAACCAAGCAGCCAACAACAGCATCTCCGCACCGGCCTCCAGCTCTTCAGCCCCCGGGGGAGACGGACATTTGGATCCAGGCCCTCCCCCTATACCTGTTATCAAAGAGGAACCAATAGAAGAAAGGGAGGAGAGTGAAAGCCCACCACCTGTGTTGAGAAGCCCCTCCCCTGAACCCAAACCAGTGGACATTCCCATCCACGCCAGCCAATCAGCACGGTAAGTCAATCACATTATTATCCTATTAGAGATCGCCCAATGTATCAGTCCCTCTTAATGTGATCAGATGCATTGGTGTAAAGCAGGAGTGTCAAACTCAAGGCCCGGGGGCCAAATCCGGCCCGCGACTTCATGTTATGTGGCCCCGCAAGAGCTTGCAAAGAATATAATACGTTTATTATACGGTTACATGCCACTTTACAGAAGCAGGTTGCCCATAAACTACATGTCCCACAATGCATCTTGTTTTGTGACATGCGCACTGAAGAGACTTGCAATTATTTGCCCTGGACTTCTGCTTTCAGACATAGTTAATTACTAAGTTATTATCCTATCCGATAATAATCCAATTCAGAGGCAATAATGTAATATAATACATTATTTTATATATATATTGTAAATAGTTAAAACTGGCCCGCGATGAAATTGAGTTTGACACCCCTGGTGTAAAGTAACTAAGTCAGTTTACTCAAGTGCTGTACTTAAGTACAATTTTGAGGGACTTGTCTTGAGTATTTCAATGTGTTGCTACTTTGTACTTCTACTCCACTAAAATTCAGAGGTAAATCGTGTACTTTGACTCCACTACATTTATTTGATACCTTTAGTTACTTTCCAGATTTGGAATAATAATGTGAATTTAAAATAGCTTCACCTTTACCAGCTTTGATGCATCAATAATTATAAAACATATCATATATATTATTCTGAAATGGACCAATCTGCACAATGACTACTTTTACTTTTGGTGCTTTAAGTATATTTCGATGCTCATACTTTTACTTGAGTTACATTTTGAATGCCAGACTTGTATTTGTAACAGAGTGTTCCTACACTTTAGCACTTCTACTTTTACTCAAGTACAAGATCTGAGTACTTCTCCCACCTCTGAACAGATTTTTGGTGATTGTTGAAATGATTTATGACTCTGTGTTCCAGGTTTCACAAAGTCCTTGATCGTGGCAGTGGGAACTCCTGCGCTCGCAGTGATGTCCTCTTCGTCCCGTTGGACGGCTCCAAACTGTGGAAGAAGAGGAACGAGGTGATAGAAAGAGCTCGTAGGGAGGTGGAGCAGCGGGCGAGAGACATCCGAGAGAAAGAGAGGGAACGAGAGAGGGAGCGAGAGCGTGAAAGGGAACTGGACCGACAACTACAGGTGAGCACATTTGGGCGTGATAATTATGTTGCGTGTCAGATTTAATGGTCTTGATGTAGATAAGGGGTGTCAAACTCAGTTTAGTTCGGGGGCCACTGTGTTTACAAAGGGGCAAAACATTTAGTCACAGTTATCTGGAACTGAACAATATAGTATTGAACTTTATGTACGATGTAATTTACATTAATCTTCGTATCTGGGTAGTAATCCTGACCGCTTGAACTGACACTCACCACCATACAAACAAAAGTGGGAACAAAAGTTATACCCTCTGACTCTGGTTTTGACCGTATGTTTGACGCCCCTGATGTAGGTTATATTGGTCCTTTTAACAGGAAGGCGAGTAAAGCAGAAGTGATTTACTGTGTGTTCCTGTTTGTCTCTGCAGCAGCAGAAAGACGTGAACGCCGCTGCAGGAAGTCGCCAAGGCTCCTCCCTCTTCTTCCCCTCCTCTTCTTCCATCAACCTCGACCCTTCGTCCTCTTCCTCCGGCAACTCCGTCTCCCACCCTCCCCCTCACCAGCAGCATCATCCCTCACACCCCCATGCTCACCTGGCTCACCTGGCTCAAGCACACCACCACAGCCTCGCCCACTCGATCCCCCACTCCCTCCTCATGCCGTCCATGGGCGGGGCGCAGACGGTGGTCGGCCCTCAGGGATCCCTGGGAATAGGTATGGGAGGTCCTTATCTGGGCCCGGACACCCCGGCGCTGAGGACCCTGAGCGAGTACGCCCGCCCTCACGCTATGTCGCCCCTCAGCGCAGCGAATCGGGCCCAGGCGCACCACGCACAGATGCACGGCCACAGCCATCCCCACGTCCACCCCTCGTTCTTCCTCCCCCAGTTCCAGAATCACGCTCTAGGACACCCGCATCACATGCCTACCGACGCCGCCACTGCTGCAGCCATCCTGGGCTTCCTGTACGGCGGCAGCCTCGAAGGGGGTCCGGGCGTCGGGGGCCACGTAGGGATGGCAGGTGGGCCGATACACGGAGGGATGGGGGGCGCCGGGTTCGGAGGAGTCGGCTTTCCTCACGCAATCGCCGCACATCGAGAGCGAATGAAGCAAGGGTTTGAATTCAAGAGCGACGAGCGGGGTTACCCTCCAGGATCCATTCACGATCACCTGGCCCTCGCTCACGCTCACGCTCACTCTCACTCTCACGCTCACGCTCACGCACACGCACACGCCAATGCCCACGCACATGCTCATGCACACTCCCTGCTACTCGGGGGAGGTGCAGCCAATGAGGTGTCGCTTTACGGCACTCCCTCTCCTCAGCCTCAGCCTCCTCCCCAGCACCTCCAGAACCCGTCCATGCCGCCATTAACTCGACCTCCCAACCCTCCTGCCCCTCAGTCCCTCCCCAATCCACCCCCGTCATCGATCCTCACACCTTCCCTACCCTCTCACCCATCATCTGCCCCCCCGGCTGCCCCCCCGGCCCCAGCAGCACCTCCTGCTCCCCCAACAGCTCCTCCCGCACCTGCTCCACCGACCACCAACGCCTCCTCACTTCATCACCCACTCCCCCATTCGTCTTTTCCCAGCTCCCTGTCCTCTCACCTGCCACCAGCCACTGCTCCGGCCGCTCCCCCCGAAAACTACCCGACTCCCACTCGCTCTCCCGCCTCCTTTGAGCGAGACAGGAGTGGAGAAAGGGAGAGGGAGAGAGAGAGAGAGAGGGAGAGAGACAGAGCAGCTTTGCCGGCCTTTGGGGACAGAGAGCGAGAGAGAGAAAGGGAGAGAGAAAGGGGAGGAAGTGGTGGAAACGGAGGAAACGGAGGAGGAGGAGGAACAGGGGGGAATGGAGGAGGGACAGGTGGAAACGGAAATGGGAACGGAGAGAATCTGGGGCGTCTTCAGATGTTAAACGTGACGCCTCATCATCACCAGCATTCACACATCCACTCACATCTGCACCTGCACCAGCAAGACACAGGTACTAACCCTTCTGCTACTGATGCTCTAATTATCCGTGTTACTGCCTTGAAATTGCACAGACGTGTTACTAGAAAAAAACATTTAGAAACAAATGTGTTTCTAAAGGTTGCATGTGCAAGATTTGCGTACTTCAAAAGTCGAGGGTAAGACTTGTGATCATTTAACACAAAAGATTGTCCGAAAAAACAAACAAATCCAAGACTAGTTTTGGGAACCGTAGTTTCTTAGAACACCAGGCTGCAATGTGCAAATGTGACTTAATTTATAGGCTTCAAAATAATCCCAACAGATGATTTACTCTTTGTTTTTGCTCAAAACTTCAAAGCTGTTTTAGGAGATTACTGAGCCTTAAAAAAATGTGTCTTTATTTGTGAGCCAGTTTTAAAGATTTTAAACTTCAGTATTCATCTACGATAGGAACAAATAGCCCTAAGTGTGTTTTCCAAAGAGAAGGCGGTAGGTTTTAAGAGACGGATTAACACACTGACTGTTTTGATATATAAGCCAGCATTATCCTTTAAGCGTTTATAAAAAGACCTGTCGAATTAGTGGAGTTCACCATTGAACTCAGGTTGTGTTTGATTTTGAGTGATATCGGGGTCATAGCTTTCCCTGAGACATCTGACTCATTTGTTCAACGTTCAAAGTAGTTCACTCACAGTAACACCAATCAGCAGACAATGTAAGACAAGCAAGAGAAGCCTTTTGTCTTTTGGAACAATTCATGTTGAAAGTCAAAATGTGCATATTACAGTTTGGGATGTCACTGTCATTCAGGGGTTTGCATGGTTTCTCACAGCGGGGGGGCCTTCTGTGTGAATTGTGCATGTTCTCCCCATTTCAGCATGAGTTTTCTCTGGTTAATTGTGAGGTTAATTGGGTGAATTAGTGATTCTTAATTGCCTGTTAGTGTGAATGAAAGCTTGAATGGTTGGTTCATTCCATTTGTTGTCGGAGATTTCAACTGGCAAGCCCCCTGAAGTTGGGAAAACCTTACCAACTCCAATCTCAAAATCCAACATGGCTTCTCCTCGCCTCAACAGCGTGAAAGCTGTAGTAATAAACTGCTTATTAGCAGTAAATCAAGGCCTGCAGTGCACACAGTACTATCTATCTTCTCTCTGAGGACATGTTGCTATGTTGTTTGTGTGCGTAAATTACAGCCTGAACAATATCACCTGTTATAGCTAACAAAGGCTAACAAAGCTAACCTGGCTATAACCGGTTTTGACGTCATTTCAATTTCCGACTTCCTCGTACAAATGGAACGCACCCCATGTGTTGCCGCGTGTTTCCCTTGCAATCTGTCCAGGGTGTACCCCGCCTCTCGCCCAATGTCCAGCCCCCGAGAAACCTCTTAAAGATTAGCACTTACAGTTAATGGATGGATATTAATATTTGCAATAGCAGAAGCCATCATGTTAACTGCCTTACAGTTGCATCTAGATTTCTCTGCTCATGTTTTACCAAGAAATATCTCAAAAGCAGCAATAATGTATTTCCATGCTGTGTGTTTTGATATTCATAATTTGACTTTCATTAAATATCTCCTGTATTTCCTATTACATCACTGGCATCCAGCGACGGGCGGGGTACACCCCCTGATGGACCCGCTGGCGTCGGGGTCTCCTTTGACACGCCTCCCTTACCCAGGAGCCACACTAGGCACCCCCATCCTGGCTCACCCCCTCACTGACAGCGAGGTGCTCCGCCAACAGCTGTTCGGTGAGGAGAAGGCTCCTCGTCCATGTACTTGTTCAGTTTTTCTCTCTAAAAAACTCCACAGTGCTAAAACTGTAAAAAAAGAGATTTTGTGAATCTGATGACGATGATTGACCTTGGTGACCTTTTTGCTTCCTTTATTTCCCCTTTACCCCCCCCCCACAGGTGCTCCTTTCCGTGACCTGCCCCAGCCGTCCTCCCTCACTGGTCCCATGTCGGCAGCCCATCAGCTCCAGGCCATGCAGCAGGCCCAGAGCGCGGAGCTGCAGATCCAGAGACTGGCCCTCGAACAGCAGTGGATCCACCACCATCACCACCACTCCCTCACCCAGGACGAGTATTACAGGTAAGGCCTTTTATATTTTGTGTTTTTGTATTGTGGTTTTATTGTTAATGCTACCCACCTACCTACCTACCTACCTACCTACCTACCTACCTACCTACCTACCTACCTACCTACCTACCCTACCTACCTACCTACCTACCTATCTATCTATCTATCTATCTATCTATCTATCTATCTATCTATCTATCTATCTATCTAACTCATGTAATGTAGTGTGAGTCCATAATGGCCTTGGTAAATGCAGCAGAGATTAAATGTGTGTTTCCTCCTTTGATATTTGATTTCTTGCGTGTCAGTAACTTCCTAAGACCCACACTGTTGTTTCCAAAATGGCTTTTCTAGTTTAACCAGAAGGCTGATAATAATCTTAAACTGTAAGAGCAGGAACAGCAGAACATCATGCTGAGAATATTTGAGAATCAGACCATGATTTTATTGTTTGCTACAAAAATCTTGAACAATTAATCAATCATCAAGATAGCTGCAGATTATTTTCTTGGACTAATCATCCATTTTCAGATTCAATTTCAGACACTTAACAAAACCTACTTATATGATATTTGCGTACAACTGCCGTGAGTTATTCACTGTCTTTAGAATACGATTTTAAGGCCTAGCCCAATTACCCAAACCCTGACCCGAGACACAAAGATCTAGTTTTCACCACTTCCTTCCCGTTAGCTCACCAGGTTCATGCAATACATTGGCTTCAACAATCCCCTCCACCCATTGGGCAATATGAATGTACTTAAAGCAAATGACTTGTATTGATAGAAGAGAAATGTCCTCAAACTACAAGACCCTGAAAATCATCAAAATGGCCTGAATGTGACACAAGATCAAATTCTTAAGGTAGCAGAAATCTACATTTCTTGTTTATACTTTTTGATCATTTTTAAACAAGCCTTAATAGGTGGCAGAGCCTACAAACAACACAAATAAAAACACTCCTATTGTTGTTTTTTAGATGTAAGCCCAAGGTTAGTCATCCTGACATTTGGCAGCTTTGGGCCTGAGCACAAACTGGCGTTGAGTTTGTTTCAATTGGCCGGCCTACCAAAGAAAAAAGTAGTTGGAAAGCTGACAAAATGTTGATGCATCTCAGCTGTAAAAGTCGGCTTGGCTCTGTGGCACAGAGGGGGGGGGGTTCCCTACACTTAAGAGGAAAAATCTATGCGCCCTCTGTACATATTTGAATCCAGTCTAATAAATCTTTAACAATATATCTTAAAACAGCTGTTACTTTAGCAGTTAAAGCTCCCCAAACGAGATGAAACCGAACCTCAGCTGTGACCTTTAACGTTACCCTACACTCTTAACACGGTTTCCCCTTTGACCTTTCAGTCACCTGAAGAAAGAGAGTGACAAGACCCTGTGAGGGAGGGGCACGACGGAGAGCAGCATGGAGAAACACGAGGGAGAATGTGTGCACTGAAAACAATGAAGGAACAAAGAAAAAGCTGGACTAATGGACTGAGGAGGAATTTAAAGGGTTTCACTAAAGCGTGGCACACGTCCCTGCTGCACCACGACGACTCCAGCGCTCCCCTGCAAACGTTCCTCCAACTCCCGTCCTGTTTTGTATCGTGCTCTGTACAGTATATTAGATGGGGGCGGCAATAGTGCAGTACAGTATGTGTAAAATACTTGATGCCAGAAGGAATGTGTACATGAGTCTCTTTTATGTCATTGCATGTAGCTAGGCGCTTTATTCTGAACTGGTGGGACTTCTGTTTCTATTTTTAGTAATTACCCCCTCCTTTGTACCTGAGGGGCGTCCTATATGCATGAGACCAGCAATTTAGTGTTACGTTAATGATCAATAGTATTGTTATTATGATTAATGTCGTCTGTTTGTTGATAATGATATAATTATATATACAGTACATATTATTTGTATTATTTTTTTACATTTTCATGGTACGGCAGTCGGTTTTTATTTTTATTTTTTATTTTCGATTTACCTTGTGAAACAAGATGCAAATGAAGGCAAACAAATCTGGAAATAAATTATAATCTTTTTTTGCTAGTCTCTTGCGTATTCATGCGTGCACTGTTTTCTCCCCCCTTTTTTCTCTCACATACATTCAGACAATTTGCCCCGTCTTTGTTTTATACAAGTCACTCATGCACAAAGCATATCAAATTCCTCTCGTCTCCCCCTCCCCCCTTACTCTCCCTCCTCTCTCTCTCTTTCTGACTCCCCCCTCTTTCTCTGCGTCCCTCCCTCTCTTGGTTGTGTGTAGCTAATAGGAGACACATGGGATGAGTGTGAGACATGGGAGTTGAGGCGCTCCAGCGAACACCAGCCACCCTGTAGAGAGCATTCCTTACTGCACAGTAAAAAAAAAATTGAAAAGGGAGAGAAAGAGGGAGAGAAATGAAAAGGAGGAGCTGAGATGTGATTTAGTGCTGGAGGCTCAGGGCGGTGTTCTCACCGTGTCCGGCTGCAGGACTCTCCTTCAAACGGACACGGATCACTGGAGACGGCCTTCGTGCTGAAACACAGAATCACTGCTGGCAGATCTGTGTAAACAAACTTCACAATATGATTTGTGTCAGAGTGGGGAGGGTGACTTTAAGAATGTATCCTGTTACAGTTACTAGGTACGTGTAAGCAAATGTAATCTGTAACCTAACCTGAGTATCACGATATAAAAGTAATGTAACCTGATTACTTTCCCTTATTTTTGGATGCAATGCAGATAAATACAAGAGAATAGAAATATCAATAAGATGGGTTTTACTCAAATCAATGTTACCTTGGAAAAGAAGAAATCAAATGTGTCCTCTTAGAGGGGTCCTATCATTCTCATTATCATATTTGTATATTGTGCCTGGGACATGTCTCCATGCTTTAATGTTCAAAAAGCTCTTTATTTTTCTCATACTGCCTGTGCTGCAGCACCTCTTTTCACCCTCTGTCTGAAACCAGAGCCCAGTCTGCTCTGATTGGTTAGCTGGCTGGCTCTGTATGTTTTAGAGTAATGAATACACACACTGTGTAGTAGAGATTAGCGAGAGTAGCCAGTGCATGACGAAAATAAATAAGTGAGTGGACTTCATTATGTGTTTGTCATGCCATTAGTGTGGCTTGTGTAATAATGACACTGATGACATTTATGCTTTGTGTTTGGCAACAATTAGCAACTGTTAGCATGCTAATGTTAACATAACATTATGTCTGAATGTTAACACGGTCATTGAAAGCATGTTAGCATGTTAATGTCAATGCAATTATTTGGTCTGCTTAGGTCAGATTCTTATTTTATGGATCCCTGATGTCTGCGCAGGTTTACAGTGTGAATGCAGCCGTTTGATTATTTAAGGAATCTGCTAAGCCAACCTGCATGGTGCTAAGGATAAATAACATAACAATTGTATTAATCTATATAAAACTAGGGCTCTCAAACGATTAACATTTTTAATCAGATTAATCACAGCTTAAAAATTAATTAATCATGATTAATCACCATTCGAACTATGTCCAAAATATGCCATTTCTTTATGTATATTGTTGTGGGAATGGAAAGATAAATGAAAGAAGGCGGATATATCCATTTAACATACAGTATGTATGTTTATTATAACATTGTTCTGTGTGTCAAAATGAAAGACAGCCCACACACCTATCAATCATCAAACCGTGGAGTCTTAATTCATTACGTGTTGATTTGTATCAACACGTAATGTTGTATCGATGTATATAGAGATGTACTACAGCAAAAGTACTCTCCGTCGGGACTTCCTGCAACAACACCACGCCGTTATCGTGATTCTGATTGGCCAGAAGACATTATCAAAGATGTTCTATTGAGAAGACGATCACCACGTGACAAAAGTTTTCAAAACCGTTTCTGGTCTTCGGTATTTCCAGACAAGTGGCTCCTGAAATCAATCTTACTAACTGCTGTCTGTGCAATTTACTCCACGAGTTGGCGGATTTTATTTTGCTTACTTTAACATCATTTTTCATGGTGGGGCTAAGCCATTTCAGGGTATGGGTGTAGCCTACCCCAGCCATACCCTGGCGCTGCCACTGGTGGGATGTACTGGGCGGGCCATTCTGCACATCCG
>NW_011355487.1:0-2977 GCF_000735185.1 Notothenia coriiceps
CAACTCTCTCAATAACCTTGGCCAAAACAATAAACAGTTCAACATAAAGTGCCAGTTGCACCAACAACATAATAAATAGTTCAACATAAAGTGTACCATTTAAAATAAAATAAAAAAGTGCCAGTGAATCCCTCCTATTCTTCCAATATCCTAATGAAAAATAAAATCTCTCTGTTGCATAGGCTACTGTTTGATCAACGCGAATTGGGTGTGGGTCTTTGTACTCGGAGTCGGGCTAACGTCCACGCTAGCTTCCACGCTAGCTGCTATATGTTTTGCATTGAGGTGATACTTGAGGCTTGATGTGCTGCGGTGATATGCAAATTCCTTTTTGCATAATTTGCAAACAACCGTGCTCTTATCGACGCTTCCATTCGTCCATTTTTAAAACAAAATTTCCCATCCACGGGGCCAACCAAAGCGGTCTCATCAGCTTCTTCGTTCATGTTTGACTATTGTTCACTGTGGTTTGTTGTTGCCTGAAGTCATGAACGTTAGTTGGTGCTCCAGTATAATCGGTACCCCTGAAACTCATCCATTAAAAAAACGTTCCGCGGTGCAAAAATAAGTGCGATTAAAATGAGTAATTTGTTTTAACGCGTTAATTTTTGTGTAATTAATTAATCTTAATTAACGCGTTAAAGTCCCGGCCCTAGTTACCATATTTTGCTGTGTAACGGCATCAGGATTAAATCAACATTGCACTGACATTTGAAATGAATGACTTGTTCTTGTACAGGTTACTGCCTGTACTCATCTGGTTGAATAGAATGAGGAGAGCTGCATGAAAAGGAATGCCTAAATATTTACGATCTTTTTGCATTTCTCTGAAAAATGCATACCCTGGGGTGCCACTTGAATTACAATATGCTAGAAGGTTATTATGAAGTTTTTGCCAATAATGCTAAAAATAAACCACCTACAGAACCCCAGTTTAATGTGGATTATATGAGGTAACAAGAAAGGTCATGCATGGAGTAGTGTCTTTCGTGTGTCACTTAAATCTATCAAGCGGTTTTAAACAGACATGCCACATAAATTGATTGATTAAAAGGAGTGGTGGGGGATGGTTGGGATTCAGCTGCTGGCCTGGGTGCCTCCGTGTTTCCACACTTCTTAATTGCTTATTGATGGGACTCATATGGTAGTAAATTAACCTTAGAACACTCCATTAGCTTACTGACAAGCCTGTCTCCAACTGACATATGATGAACTGTCAGAGGTGTCTGTTCCTGACCAATCATTCACAAGTACCCAAGACAAAAGTGGTCTTTTGTGCAGAGCATATACATAGAGAATACAGAAACAATTCAACTTTATAGATTTATAATATTGATTGCTCTTTCCATAAAATATAACCTCACTCAATGTTGTAAAAGCTTGCTGGAGAACAGTATATTTATTCCTAACATCACCATCTTTGTTATTTCAGCAAAGTGCCTGTGGCGAGATGTGCAGTTAAACAAATATGATACATTTTGCTAATATTACGTAGCATCTTTCAATTCAAAGAGATCAGGAGAGTGCAGAGAGTTTTAACATACCAAACAAATTAAATTTAGACAAAGCTAATCTCATGAAATCCAATTTACAAGATTACAAATGATTACCGTCAAATTGCAAGTTTCCACTTGACTGATAAGAATAGATAATCCCCTGACAAGTACTTCTCCAAAGCACTAATATGGATATGTTTTGTTTACTTAGAATAAAATCTCTCACACAACCTTGAGGTGAACTAAGTTTCACATTGATCCGTGTTTCTGCCCTGTGGGTGGATGGCCACATAATGGGAGTCAAAGCCAAAGACAGCAATAAACCCTGGTTAAATATTTGACATGATTAAAAAAACAAGACCTACTGTGCACAGCACACTCTTCGCAAGCACAACATCTCTGAATAGGATTAAGATGGTTGTCTGTGATGATGGAGTCGAAGCCTTTCATACCCCATTTAATTGCATCTCTCTTTTCGCCCACTTGTTATAGGTTATTTTGTTATCCTATTTTTTAGGCTTCAAGTTTTTGTTTAAGACTGTTTGTTGGTCGGCTAAATGTGGAGGTGTGCCTCTCAGCTAAAGCATGGAATGAAGGTTGCATATGAATCATACAAATACAAAAACTGATAAATAATTATTCTCTTGACAAGGTTACTGTTTAGTGTGCTGATGCTGATATGGAGCTTATATAAAACAGTGGGAGAAAGACTTGTGATTAAAATTTCAAGCACAGTCAAGTTTCCTAAACAATGTGTAAAAGCAAAGAAACTTAACAAGAAAAAAAAAACGTCAATATCTTTGGCATTCTTCTGGAGGTTTTCTTGAAGACTCAAAAGATGCAAGAACAGATATAACAAATCCAAATCCTCTCTTCCTTTCCTTTGTATAATGACAACTGCACAGCTACAGATGTAGCACCTCATTTCGGACACCCCTACCGATGTGGGGCCGTGATCGGCACGGGGGGGGCCCTCGCTGAAAGGAAAACCCCCCGCATTACTTGATACGCCCCCTTGATAAATAAATAAAATTAGAATGAAACCAGCTGCAATGGATCCTGGATCAACCAGGAGGAGCAGTGATTAAAAACCTGCCACACTGGAACTCATGTGAAATAAACAGCTGATAGATCTACAGCAGTGTTTCTCAAACTTTTTCATACCAAGGACCACTTAACCAATAAAAAAACACTCGTGGACCACCTAACTCCACAAATATCTAAAAACACATCGTTTCTCTAGAAAAGATTAGAAATCGCCTGAAAATGGTACAAACAAGTGGCAACATGTGTGATGAAGGTGTTGAGCTGGGCTATATCATGCAATCAAAAGTGAAACTTAACCTCAAGATATTCCCGCGAGAGTGCGGAAAACTTAAATTTATTTATTTATTTCAAATGTGAAATTTGACCAATATACTCACGGAACACTAGGGGGCGCTCATGGACCACCAGTGGTCCGCGGACCACACTTTGAGAAG
>NW_011355488.1:0-1825 GCF_000735185.1 Notothenia coriiceps
AAAGCAGGTTAAAATAATTAAATTGCATACATTTTAGTAAACATTGAAAACGGGTCCCACAGACCCAAACAGCACACAAATGTTAAAAGTAAGCATATAATAATGCTCAAATGTGCTAAATATATACAGTGCAAAAAAACTAAAAAGAGGAGTAAAAGTAGCTCAAGACTTGTTTTATTTTTTGAAATTAGCTCTCATCCTAAAAAAGGTTGGAGACCCCTGTTATAGAACGATACATTCAACAATTTTAAGCTTGGCCTACCATTTTATTGGAGCGATGAGGAACAGGTGGGGCTTGAAAAGGCCCACTGACTTAGACTAACAGTAACGAGTCCTTTACTTCACCCAAGCTGTAATTATCTGAGGCAGAGAACTCTCGCTCCACCTTGTTGTAGAAACGGCTTCTTATATCCGTCAGCGCAGCTAGCTAACAAAAATCCCCGATACCGGTGCGCTCTCTCTCGCAAAAAAAGAGCTTGTGCTAAACACACACACAGACAGAGCCGAGCTTGAATGTGCCTCGGACTCCCAGGCCAGACCACGCCACTGACTTGCTCTTTCAAAATCAGTCACATTGTTGTGAGTCACTTTGTTCACCTTATGTGCTCCAGGTTATAAATTATAATAAAATAAATGCAAAAAAAGATATACAGGTTAGGTTTATTGTTGACTCTAAATAGTTTTGATTGTAAATCTTTCTCTTTTTGTAAGCACTATGAGATTGAAATGGGCTTTTAGATTACTTTGCTACAATGCTAAGGTGTTCAATATCATTGTAAACATTTAAATATAAATATAAGATTCACAATATTTTCAATATAGGAAGTTAGCATCAGAAAGGGCTCCCTCAAGTGCAATAGGATTTTTCCATTGGATTTCGGTATATGTGACCTGCTCCATCGAAATCAGTCGCATTGACCCGAAGACACATTTTGAGTTGTATACACTGTTGGAAAGAGGAGATTCCTAGCTTTCTAATGATATCAGGATTGTTTTTGTACTCCAAATATTAAGCAAAAATATGTCACATTATATAATGACTGTCACCGAGTCATCATTTTGAGAAAAAGGCCTTCAAAGTTTCCTCTTCTCTGGAATCCATTGATCTGACTGATTGATTAGCGGAGCAAATGATCAAAATACTACGGAGGGAAGATATTTTCGTTTGGATTACTGGTCTGGGGGAAGCTCGCAAGTTTGTGTGTGTATACGTGTGTGTGTGTGTGTGTGCCTGCTGTGACGTTAAGTTACTCTGTTCTCCGCTTGTAATTATACAAGCTTCAAAGTTGTATTTATCATCTGAATTTGCCGAAACAAGTTTAATATTTTGAAAGCCAAGACTTTGTTTAATTGAAATCAGATGAAAACAAACTGTAACTGACCCTGCCATGTTATCTATGATTACTATTCGCCTTACATTCATAATTTCAGCCGGAGGGAGGGGAAGCAGCGCTGTGGAACAGCAGAGTGGCGAGTGAGAGCTGTCATCTTCCCTTTACAAGCTTCAAAAATGTATTTATCGTGTGATTTTGGAAATAAAAGTTCCATATTCTGAAAGCCAAGACTTTGTTTATTTAAAATCAAACAAAACACCCAAACCCCGAAAAACTATTTTTTTTCGATAGAGCGGGTCACATATGGCATAAAGTAAACTCTGTGGCAAACATTGCATTCATGATACCCACACGTTTTGATCAGAAGTTAATCGACACATATCTTCTGATTCTCAAACTTGAACACATCTTCAGTGTTGTTTCCTGGAGTTATTGGGTGTTTCAGGTCTTGCAACAGACACCCTCTTCCAGGCAACCCTACCGAGGTTAAT
>NW_011355489.1:0-5861 GCF_000735185.1 Notothenia coriiceps
CCTGGGGGAGGATTAGGCAAATGAAGCCGCTGATGTCACTTCTTCTTCTTCTGCTTTGGGTTTACTGGCAGGCCGCAAACAACTTCACGGCGTATACTGCCACCCGGAGTCCCCGGCCGGAAGTCCCCGGAGTTGGGGACTGGCTTTAGTAGAAGCTGCTGGGACTCCCAGCAGCTTCTACTAAAGCTCAGTTATAAATATGTTTATTCTTCACTGTCGGGTCACTCATTACTGGATCAGTGAGCTGCATGAGATACTGACAGGCTGTCAGGAGAGAGAGAGAGGGGAAAAGAGAGCGCTTCCGCTCATTTCTCCCGTGTTATTCTCCAAAGTTAATGTAAACTTGAATAATGTACTTCATTTGAATGTAATAATTATGTTAGTTGTTGTTTGTGGAAGCGCCAGTGAATGAGTCCCATTAACTGAGTTTTAAACATCAATTTAAATGGAAGATCCTCATAGGCCCCGCCCACTCGATCGGATCGGCGATCGGTATCGGCTGATACTGATTCCGGCGATCGGCCCCAAAATTGGCGATCGGAGCATCCCTACTTATAACCAATTGCTTTAATATACAATTATACTTGTTATCACTTCACTGTGGTAATTAGATTCCTAGATCACCAAAATTGCTTGACTGTGATGAATAATGGAGTAAGGTCATAATAAAGAACTGGTGGCGGCCACTTTGAAAAAATTAGACCTTTCTAGTGGTCAGATGTTGATAGACTTTTGATATGTTATAACGTACACCTGATTCTACAATAATCAATCAAGAAACATTTTGTTTTTTGGGGTCAAACCATATTGGAGCTGTTTAAAATGGCTTCCCCCCCCCTGCTCACACACTCAGCGGCAGCGCAGGTCATCTGTCTTTCTCAAATCTATCTAATGGCGTGATCACGAACCTCTCCAAGCTACAGCAGCCACTCTTTGAGGGGGGGCTGAGGATCTGATGGCCCCTGGATATTTTTAGAGCCACAGGAATAGAAGGGTAGTGGGGAGGCATGAGAGAGCCTGGAAGCTGACGGTTCAAATACACAGAACGCCTGCAAAAATGTTTATGGTCTCGGACACGTAGGAAGTCAAAACAGATAAGGGCGGAATCCATCACAGAGCCACAGCTCCTGTGTTTCAGTCAAAGCCTATGCATTTTAAAGAATTGTTGGAAATATATATAGCTCTCCTGGAGGAACAAATAATTCATAGCGGAGGAGGTGAAATGGACTTTCCTTGTAGTGGTAATACATCCATGTATGCAACCATTTGGGGAACTAAAAAGGTAACACTAAGCAGCACAGATAAAAAGATGAGGCCTCTAAGCAATTACACTGAAAAACTGACACGTTGACTTTATTTAAAGGTATATAAAAAATACTAGGTTTGACTTAATATTATTGCTTTCAACTAACCTAATACAGTTTTGTGGAAACTGTTGACATAATACATTGAATTAAAGTCAACGTGTTTTTAAACATATCTCTACTCAAACTAATGACAAAATTATACCTCAGATGGCCTTTAATGCAGCCCGCTGGAGCGAGAGGGGGGGAGGGGGGGGGCGATCCTGATGCTATTCAGGAAGTGACAAAGACATCAGCTTCTGACAGTTTGACAAAGAGAGTGAGAGAGTAGAAAAGAATATATCAGCCAATGCAAATATTGACACAGTACCACAATTGTAAATTAGTTGCAAAAATCTGAGAGTGACATCATTTAATCTGCTCATTTAGAAAGGAAAAAGAATGAATCCCTCAAACCATCTGCTGTCTGATGGCTTCTCCATTGTGCAGATTGAACCAGTCAACAGGCCGCTCTTACGGTACGTCCACACAGCAGCGTTAAAAGATTAATGTTATTGGTTGTTGGTCGAGCTTCAGACACGCCCGCCGGCAAGCTTTTTCCAAAGCCGCTGTGTGGACGTACCGTTACTCTGCATACCAAGTAACACTTCTGATCGATGTGTCGATTTTGGGAAAGGAAAGCCACAGTTGACAACGTGTTTGACTTCATTTGCTAATGAAAGGATTTTGAGGGAACTTTGTTGTACTGGATTACAACTGGGTTTTGTGGTATTCCTTCTTTTATCTGTTTGAGATGTCTGCTTCGACCTGATTCAAATGTTATCCAGGTTGTTTCAATGGTGCTCACAGCATTGAACATTTACATTTTAAAATGCCAGGGTTTTCACTGGTACTACTCTTTACAAATAATCTGAAAACTGTTGATAGCCAGACTACATGTCACAGTTTTGTAACATTATTTTATCACATTTGTTTTAGCTATAAACATTGAAATGCTTTTGTTAGACACTGAAACATACTGTGACAAGTAAGAGAAGGCTTGACTGAAATGACTGATAGATTAGCATCAACGTTATATTTTTGCCTAACTACATCTGCTGCTGAGTATGAGCCTGCCAGGCTAATCGGCCACTCTCTTTCCCTCTTCCAACATGGACATTGCTTATCTTGCAGCACATGTAACCAAACGATTGCAGCAGTAAGAGAAAACAATTATTAATCCTAATATTTGAAATTGGACCTATCTGACCGAGGGAAACCCTGAAACTAAACTGCCTGACTCACTAAAACAACTTAAATCAGAAGTTTCCTTACATTAATTCCCATTGTCTGCTTTAAGCTGTAACTAACTGGAGCTGTGAAGCAGTGCAGTCGTCGAATAATCTGAAGGTTGTGGGTCATATCCAGGCCCACAGGAAGTGCGGAGGATCTAAGGGGGTGGGGCTTAAGGGAAAACTGCAGTGTGCCTGCTCGATGAGTACTTCTGCTCTCTACAGGCAGCATGATAAGTCATTTGTGACGTTTTGCTGTCAAGAGCGTCAGGCCATTTTGTCTTCATGCGCCTCAGAGCAACTCTCATAGAAATGAACGAGGCCCTGCCTCTGATGCTGGATCTAGTTATTTTTATACATTATTTATATTACACTTATCAGACGCTTTTATCCACAGTGACTTAAATACATACACTCAATACTGTGGACAATCCCCACAGGAGCAATTTGGTGACATGCTAACTGCAGTGGGGGTCAAGTTGGGATTGAACCATGATCTGAAGATGAGCACACTAACCCAGTGAGCCACAGGTCGCCCTCATACATCCATGGTCTTACAGTATCTCCTTGGGCAAGAAACGTAAGCCCACGTTGCTCCGGATGGCATCGCCGATGTGTGAATGTGACTGAACGTTTTCTCCCTTGGCTTGTAAAGCGCTTTGAGGAGTTGTAAAGCCTGGATGAAATGCAGCCCACTTACCATTTACCATAAGCTACTAGTTATAGCAGACCAAATATAGCGGAAGTAGAAAGACCCTGTCCAAGGGGCTGTGATTAGGAGGACAGATATCAGGAACCATATTTTGTTTTTTCACCAATTTAAATAAGAGGCCTTTATGAATAAAATATGTTGTTATTTACATTTGAGAGGTTTGTGGTATCAGTTCATGAAAATAAAGAATCTAAAGTGAAATATAAAATCTTTGCCTGTGCTCCAACCCAATGGTGTACATGTTTGTGTACATACATGCACCTTTTCCTGCTGCTCTGTTTGGGTGAAACCTGAGCGCTGGAATGCAGTGTCCTTCATTTGCTGGAATGTTTACTTCCCGATATGACTGGGCATGGAAAGGGCAAAATGTCAGACTCTCCGGGGGAGAGCTTCCAAGAATAATTTGGAGGAGATGGTTGGATTTCACTCAGAAGAATTTGAAAGGAAAGAAGGGGTCAGAGGTCAGCGAGGGATGAATAATCAATTAAAGAAGAATTACAACCGTTACACTTATTTGCAAACAATATAAGTTTCCTGATTGAATCTGGCAGCCGGAGAATGCCGCCTCCCTTCACATATGAGTAATGGATATGAACATGGCTGCCTCACAAAGAGCAATAGATATGGGAGCAGGGATAAAATGGCACATTTTTTATTGAATGTTGGGTCCGCAGCGCAACACACTGGGCCTTTCAGTCACCCAGAGAAGACTTATGATCCGCAGTCTTCAATAGTTTCGTTTTGCACATTTAAATTGCTTCTATTGTTGTCCTCTCTTTGCTCAAAGCTTGCCTCTCTAGCCTATCAAGTTAAATATTAATTGTGTGCCTCAGGAGGATCGCCTATCAGGCTGAAATCAAACACTGAAGTCAGTCCCTTTGGTGACAACAGAAGAATTTAGCCTTTTCTCCACACCCATTGTTTTCTTTGAATCGTTTTTACATCGCTCTGTGAGCAGGGTGTGTGTGTCGAGGGACATAAATAAAGGCTCTGTCCCTGGGCTAAATTTCAGCCTCATAAAATTCTAAAATGCCCACCGCACCACAGAGACCGATTTTACTGTAGAGAAGAGAGGTCATTTTGAACTATTCTGATTTCCTTTGGTCTAAAAGCAGAGAATCAACGCCAAGCAAGCAGAAAGTTAAGAAATAAACACAAAGTGAGGAATAACAAATAACCAGCATCCAAACGTTTTTGGGACTTCGGAAAATCAACTTGAAACTTTATTGCTTGTATGTGTGTGTGTGTGTGTGTGTGTGTGTGTGTGTGTGTGTGTGTGTGTGTGTGTGTGTGTGTGTGTGTGTGTGTGTTGGGTTGGATTTAGCCTGTGTGGGAGATTGCAGGGTCAAGAAGGTCAAGGAGTTTGTGATATCACAGGAGGAAATGTGCCTAATGAAACCTCTCTTCCCAGGACGGCCTGGAAAACACATGCTCACACACACACACACACACTAGGGGTTTCACCAACTAATCGACTATTCGAATAGTCGACTACCTCTACCACTAGTTGGCGCTGTAGGCCCTAGTCAACTAGTCGTGAACAAAATGGAGACAAACGTGGGAGATGAGGATGCCGACATTGGCGCTGAGGTGCTGCAAAATGCTCCAGCAAAACACGTCTGACATTCAGGGGTCCTCATCTTATGCGCAAATGCACCGCAATTATGCGCTCTACAGTTTCAGTTTTAGCTCCGGCACTAAAAGTTCACGACCGTGTTCCACTTGCACCCCCCCTTTGAACAGCTGTTTGGACCTCATTTCGAGAGCAACAAGAAAAAACGAGTCAACAGTGGCGCGGATGAGCTACGGGATTACTGCCAGCAGACACCCCATATCCCCACAATGGATAACCCTCTGAAGTGGTGGGCACAAAACGAAAACCGCTTTCCCCGTTTAGCCAAGCTTTCCAGGAGCTACCTGGCTAGCCACCAGCATCCCAAGTAGTGTTAATTTTGTCAGCTATTTTTTTATTTAGTTTTAGGATACCAGTCCTGTGTTAAATATCCTTTTTAGTTTTAGTCATATTTAGTCACCTTCATCCTATTTTTATTTAGTCAAGTTTTAGTCGACTAAAAGTCTGAGCATCTTAGTCTTATTTTAGTCAACGAAAACTAATTATTTTAGTCTACTTTTTGTCAATGAAAACTGTTGACTATTTTTAGTCATCAGATTATATAGAACATTTCAGTCTAACTAGTCTAGCCAAAACCAATAATTTTTCATTTTAGTCAAATTTATTTGACAAGATTATATCTTGTCCTTATTTGATGAAAAACACAGATTGATTAAGAATGCAGCTTTGCAGAGAGTATCAGGTCAGGTTGTGGTGTTTTTACCTGTGTTATGGCCACATTGCTTCCCTTCTGATAAAACAATGCATTCGCTTTTTTACTCCGCCTCATGGTAGTGAACATGGGCTCAAATATCACATTGTTTCTTTCTCCCAAGCCGTGGTGGCTTTAGACTTTTTCGTTGTCAGTCATTTGGACGGACAGGATTGTAACATTTCCGTCATAATCCATTATTACCCGTCGAGTGCACAATTTATCACCCACTCGCGCTGACAGGGGGGGT
>NW_011355490.1:0-202 GCF_000735185.1 Notothenia coriiceps
CCAAATTAAATGAAGTCGCGGGCCGGATTTCGCCCCCGGGCCGGATTTGACCCCCGGGCCTTGAGTTTGACACCCCTGCAATAACCGCTTTCACACAAAGTACTTTGCCGTACTTAGTTCCCAACACTTAGTTCCCCCATGGAACTAAGAGCCGATCGCGTTCACACCGGAATAAGTCCCTGGGGGAGGATTAGGCAAATGA
>NW_011355491.1:0-3275 GCF_000735185.1 Notothenia coriiceps
ATGTCTTCCTTACTGTAAGCAGTTATGAAATACCTGTTTGTGAAAGGTTATTTGTTTTCTTTATTGTTCAGATAGAAACCACTGCTTTCTGCTCACTGGTGAGTTAGCCTCTGAGTGTTAAGCACATCAGGCTGGCAGCTGTATGGGCATTGCTCTATGGTAGCTGTTATTTGCACATTGTTAATCATGAGCAATGCATCCTTACATTGTTTAACTGTGAGGTGTTATACAATGGTACTCTGGAGAGCTTTTAAAGGTAAAAAAATAAACGGCATGATGAGATGTGCAGTACCAAATATGTAAAGCACTTTTTTGTTAATGTATGATTTGCTGCATATAAGGAATAAAACAAAAATCCTCTGTCGTACCATATTGAAGTATCATTATTTTTGCATCATGTTGAATCGCATCGTATCGCCCCGAATCGCATAATGTTGAATCAAATCGTATCGAACTGTATCGCAACAGGGGTGAATCGTATCGTATCGCATCGCCTGGTGTTTCAAAGGTATCGTTAATGTATCGTATCGTGGCAACGTATCGAGATGCGCATCGCATCGGCCTCAGTGATGGAGATGCACATCCCTATTAGATAGAGATACCTAGCTATTTTGTCCATTTACCAATTTGTTATGCTAATTTCAGCTAACATGCTGCTAGCTTTTTTGTACTTTTTCAGAGTATAGACATTAAGGCGTTATCCATCTTCCTATCTAATAGAAAGCTGATGCATAATTCCAAAAGATCTCTATGATTTATATTGTTCAAACTCACTGTATACTACTGTCACAATATCTCAGATAATAATCTCATTGTTTAAAGGGGTAAAGACATGTTTGGTAGTGATTTGACCAGTTGACTGTAAGTCAAATGATGTCTATGATCTAGTTACTGTTGCATGTCAGAATAATTTCTGTCTGCATCATCTTTCAGCATGGTTGCATCACCCATTTGCGCTTCACAATCGCTGCAATTCGAGTCAAACTGTGCTTTGGGTTGGAGACAATAAGCCGAGAGAGCGGGAGAGTGGCGTTAATCAGACACAGATGACCTGGCTTGCCTCGTATGATAAATGCACCCAGCATGGAAAAGAGTTGACATTTGAAAGTCAGAAGGGATGAGAGAAAACGATTCGTAAGGCAGGGAAAGGGCGAGATCAAAGCTAGCATCATCACATCAAGGGTTGCAAGGTCTATAAACAGTTTTTCCCCTTTTGCTCTCTTCCTCATTCCCTATCTGTTTTACAGTCAGTGATTGTGGTGCAGAGCAGGATATAATAGGACACTATGGGTGGAGGTATGTTTTGCTTATGAGCTGATCCCAGGGGATTTACAGTTGCTGTGGAGGTAAAACAGGGATGCGGTAGGACAAATATAGAACAAGGTTACAGGAAGACATGTTGTGGATGCTTTCAGGCTGTTATCTTCCCTCCTCCAACATTTAACCTCATTCTTTCTTTCAGGTCCATCAGGACACATTACCGCTACATGTTGCAACAAGGAGAGTGATTCAGGGCCTAGACAGGAAACTTGTGAATTGGTGCCAAAGATATTAATCTTCAGACAGGGTTTTGCATTTCACTTTTCCTTCCTCCCCTTTATATTGGCTACTCTTAAAAGCTTGCTGCAATGTCACACCAGCATGACCCAAGTTGCTTTTAACAGCGATTAAACACTGTGGAGAGAAAAAGGTACTTAATGTCATCTTTAGTTGGTATCTCTGTTTATTTCAATTATAATCATCGCAGCACAAAGGCTGCTAATGAACCTTTGTTAAAGTTTAATCAACGTCATATTTATTAGCTGCGACCTTGAGGAATAAGGTTAAATGACAGTTGTATTTTGTTTGTGACAAATACACGTTCACATGACACAATCATTCTAGAAACAGTTGTTTTGGGAGATAAAATCATAAGTGAGCAAATGAAATTGTAGTGGAAATAAATACTGCTGAATATTACGCAACGGCTAATCTGTTAAAAGACATTTTCCTTTTTACACTACCAGCGTACACAAAGCAGTTTAGCATTTAATAATGCAGCACGTAATTATGAGCTCTGTTTTGGCCTCCACCAACTTGTGAAAAAACTATTTGAATGTTCATTAGTACATTTTATTTACCATTTAGTCTCTTTCTTT
The DNA here is from genome assembly GCF_000735185.1 of Notothenia coriiceps. Classification (NCBI taxonomy): domain Eukaryota; kingdom Metazoa; phylum Chordata; class Actinopteri; order Perciformes; family Nototheniidae; genus Notothenia; species Notothenia coriiceps. The sequence continues at coordinate 2,139 of NW_011355491.1, forward strand.
CCCTGTTTAGTTTCAACAGAGCGATAAGTTAAACACTACTGATCCAGGCGTAAAATGGGGCTACCCAGCTAGAAATGTTTTGGTCTAAAAACATTCTGAGAATGTTACATTCATTGTTCTAGGAATGTTTTCAGCGGGAAGTTTTCTTTTGGTTCCCAGAACGTTCTTAAAAGTAGGATAACGTTCTCTAAAAACATTCTTAAAATGTTTGGTGATAACATTGTTAGAACATTATGCCCTCCTATTCTTAAAACGTTTTCAGCGGGAAGTTTTTGTTTGATTCCCAGAATGTTCTTCTGAAAGGTAGGATAACGCTCTCTAAAAACATTCTTAATTTTTTTGGTGATAACCTTCTTAAAATGTGTTTGAAAACATTGTTAGAACATTATGCCCTACTGTTCTTAAAACGTTTTCGCCAGAAGCTTTTATTTTGGTTCCCATAATGTTCTTCTGAAAGGTAGGATAACGTTCTCTAAAAACATTCTTAAAATGTTTTTGATAACATTATTAGAACATTATGCCCTACTGTTCTTAAAACATTTTCAGCTGCAAGTTAGATTTTTTATGTTGCCAGAATGTTATTATTTTAGAGAAGGATAATATGGTTTATGCAAATGTTCTATGGTAACCATTTACTAAAATATGTTAACATTATTTGAACATAAAGACATAATATTCCTGTAATTGTTCAACTCAAAATTCCTGGGTAAGTGGACTGACCACTGTGGTCATTAGGATGATTATGATAGTTTACTTAACTATTGGAATTTGACTATTAACACATGTAAAAGGATGACACGGAATCAGCTGGTGAAAGTAACATTTGTTTATTAGAAAAGGGGAGCTGGGAGTGGAGGTTGGTTATGGCGGCAGTGGGAAACAGTTGTTCCAGGGTGGGTAGAGAGGCCTGGCTGGTATTGGGAGTGTGGAAGGCCTTGGATTCCTCCTGGGAGAGACACAAAAATCAGTGTGAGGCAAAAGCAGGCAAAGTTGACAAAGAATATGCTGGTAAAAAGCTAGAGCGGCACGCAACAAACCGGCAGGGAATGAGTGCAGGCTGCAGGTTTTCATAGTGTGGCTGACGAGCAGGTTGCAGGTTTGGTTGATTGGAGATTGCTCCCAGCCGTGTAGAGCAGA
>NW_011355492.1:0-1942 GCF_000735185.1 Notothenia coriiceps
CCCTCTTCTGCAGGGGGGCGTGGTCAGCTGCTGCTCAGAATTTTCAAAGACAGGCTTGGAATAGAGCGAAAATGAGCGAAACGAGGCATGGCTAAAAAATGATCTGTTTGGTATTTTGAAAAATAAAATGTATAAATATACCTTATATAGGTATGGACATACACTATATCATTTAAATATAGCATGATAGGTCTCCTTTAAGTTTAAATCTTCCAGAAAAAATTAGAAAAGTGCCGGTCCAAGGTCTTCTTTGTTATTTATTGAGCTTTAAAACAAATGAATAATGACTATTTAATCATGTATAAGAATAAAACACGGAGGACGGAGATCTCTTTTTCTCCCCCTCTTCTGACAGCCCAGCAGCTGATCTCAAACCATGCTCCCCTCTCCTGCAGGGGGGCGTGGTCAGCTGCATCTCACAGAATCAGCCCCATGCAAAAACAGGGCTGGAAAGAGCAAATATAGCAAAATGAGGCATGGCTAAAATGTAGGATCTGTTTGGTATTTTGAAAAAAAAACTATATTTATATACTTTATATAGGTATGGCCCTACAATATATTGTTCAAATATAGCATGATATGTCCCCTTTTAAATAAGAAACACTCAGTCCTATTGTGCTTTTAGGGGTTGTCCATTTCATGTACTGTGTTATATAAGTCTTTGTGCATGTAGATGGTCTGCAAAGTCTAAATTCCCCCTTCCCTGCCAGAAACGCCTTGATTGGACTCCTATGTTTACTTCTGTAAAAAAATGACATCGCTATGTAGCGAGCCGGCCAGCTTACCAATCAGAGCAGACTGGGTTCTGGTTTCAGACAGAGGGTGAAAAGAGGTGCTGCAGCACAGGCAATTTGAGAAAATATAAAAATACAAATATGAACATGAAATGATAATAATAGGGCCCATTTATTAAAAGACAAGTACATATTGAAGGTGCACAAATATGTTCCATTGCTCTGCCTCCACTTCCAAGTACAGCATCGGCTTCCTACTTTGGATGATTCATCTCTGAAAACTGAAATGAATTAATTAATGACACCTTTGAGCCACTGGTGCAAATCATCATAATCTGAGCATGACACAGAACAAACATGTAAATACAGCTACCCGTGTAAATGAGCATTCTCTTGGTTACGGGTGCGGTGTAATTCAATTACAGTTTCCATGGATATTATGGTAAATGTTTCCATAGATAACTAGGCCAGAATAGGAGCCAAGAGCTCAGGGACCACAGAAGGAATGCAAAAATAAATCCACAACAAACAATGTTCTTCACCCCTTTGTTAAGTGGAAACAAAGGATGTGCATGTATAATAAGAGTGTGCAATTATCCTTTCTCCTGCAGTGCTACAAAAACCGCTCTGCAGTGGAAAACTTCCCAACACGATACTGATGTTGGCGCTTGCATCATGCGCAAGATGAAAAGATTAACCTTTATCCAAAGTTCCTCCCAAGGATATAGGGAAAATAGTTACTTCAGTTTCAATATTCCTCTAGTGCAGGGGTTTCCAACACGTCGATCGTGAGCTACCGGTAGCTCGTGGGCAGCTTTTCAGTAGCTCGCCGCTCGATTATCGATTATAGCGTAGTAACTTTGCTTGGTGATTTTTCGGACGCGGCTGGACAATAACGTTTTTTTATATTAGAATGTTTTCTGTCACACGAATATAAAATTGGTCGGTGATGCAGAGATCAAGGAACAGACGTAACAGCGGCACAGAGACACCACACACGGAGCAGTTTGCTTTCTCCAGCAACACCAGTCCAGAACCAACAGCAGAATGACCGCTCTGAATCAGTCCGCGTCGCTGCAGCTCAGAGACACACAGCAGGGATTTGTGTTTTTTGAAAAGGTTTTTGGTGGATTTAATCAAGTCTTGGATCGCAGAGTATGAATGTCCTCTTGCTATTTTCAGTTGATAAATATGTGTGTAAAGTTTGT
>NW_011355493.1:0-3609 GCF_000735185.1 Notothenia coriiceps
CGTCCTTGATGGAGCATATGTGTGGGCTGGACCTGTATTTTACAGGAAAGGAGTGAGCAGAGAGTAGAGCAGTTGTCGATTCTTGTTCTGTTTTCTGTGAATATCTGCCTCACCCTCTCAGACTTTGAGTTGCGCGCGCTACTAAAGAGACGTGTTAGCATGGAAACCAAACAATGGTGTAGCTGTATTAAAGTCCGAGTGAAAACAGTCGTGTGTAAATCTGATTTTGTCAGAAATCGGGAGAAATGCGGGAGAAATATGACCCCGCGAGGAAACCGGGAGAGGGCAATGAAATCGGGAGTCTCCCGCGAAAATCGGGAGGGTTGACAAGTATGAGTATAACATATATAGATATTAATTTCATGATGATAAACATTGTGGAACAATGATGAAAAATGTGAATGGAAGTGGCGACGTAAAACTGACACCAAACAACAACTTTTGCCGAGCCAATTGGAGAGTTTCATCAGCAGCACGGGGTAAAAACCACCAATTAGCGCTCAGCTCGAGATTCCAGCGAGTCGTTTCCCATCAAGCATTTCGCCTCCGCAGCCCGCGGAGAGGAACTGCGACGCCTCGCCGCGCCTCGCCGCGCCTCGCTCTCAAGGCTGCGGGCGTCTTTGTCCCGCGAGATTTCAACGTCTCATGTGAGCGAGCCTCCAGGGCAAGTCGGAAAAAATGACTAACCATCATGCAACGCACGAGCAAGACGTTGATCGAAATTGCGCAGGTCTCGCTTGTCTCAAACAAGCCTACTAGCTTACTCTCGCCCGATTCCCCGCCCCCGGAGCAGCACTCTTCGTCGCCCGAAACACCGCGGACCCTCGAGGGGACCATGGCAAAACAGAGCCTGCCCAGGTATAAACAAGTAGCCAACTCGCCTGTACAGTGGGGTAAGGCGCTCATTTTGCAGCTCGTGGTATAAGAATAGGCCATGGCTTGAATACTCATGTAAAAATAGTGCCATATTCTGCCATGCCTGTAGAAATGTTAGGTCAAAAATAATGCATACAATAGCACAGATGCCTTCACCACGAATGGCTACAAAAATACCTCATATCCCAAGCTTATCAGCTAATGTTGCAGCTGAAATGTTTTCCAGGGGCCTCATGTATAACGCCGTGCGTAGGATTGACGTAATTCTGTCTTCCTGCTTACCGCATCATTTATGAGAAAACATTTCATAACATTAAATTAACATATTCGAGGTGGTTTTAAATAACATATCCGTATTTATTTATTTCTCCCAGTTATGTTTTTGTGTGCACTGAGGAGTCTCAAACAGGCGTTTGTTAAATCATTTTAAGATTGGCTTTAATCAATGTTTGAAAATGAATTCTTCATATATGATAGATGAGAGGTCACATTTTATTTATGGTATTATTTCCACATATTTCTCTCCATTCTTCCTTCTGCCAACGGTGTCGCAGTTTCTCGTCTCTCCCGTTTTTGTGGTTAGTGCGTACGCAGTTAGAGTTTGCGTGGAGGACCGCACGTTTTCCCGTCAAGTTAGTATTTTATAAATCGCAAACATTGCGTAGAAACTGGCGTACGCCATTTTTTGAGCGTATATCCCTTTATAAATGAGGCCCCAGGTGATTAGTATACATTTGAAGCAGGTGGTGGTGGGATTGGCGCACCAGACGAGCATATGGTTTTTGATCAGGGAACATAGGATATGCTACAGGAGAAGCATCCGTGAAACAACTGTTCTGTATATGTGCATTATTGGAATACAAGACAATAAAGGAACAAACCAAAGTTCTTGCCTGGACATTCACTATTTAACTGCATTAGGATTCGCTTTCTGTTACGTTTTCTATTTATGTATTTGTTTAGCCGTTGCACTAACCATGCTTCATGTGCATTTGTGCTGTTGAACGCCAGAAAAGATAGCAGTAAGGTATACTCGACTACTGGCAAAAAGAAAGAGTCGATCAGGTATCTTTAGGAATGTTTTCCTGCATATAATGTGCCAATTTTGGTGAGAAAAGTGTTCTTTTATATTACAAGACAGTACAAATTGGGGCTGTTAACAGGGAAAGATTCATCTCCACTGAGGCAAAGAGAGAGACAAACATCCCACAGCCCACTTGATCTCATCCACAGTGAGTCATCGCCTGAACAAATGAATACACAGCATCTCCTCTGCACTGCACTCATGACAAACAGCCTCACACCGTGACTGGTTTGTATGTGCGAGAGATTGAAAGAGCAAACTGTGGGTGGTAACTGGGAAGAGAGAGGGAGACAACCTGTTAAAAAGTCTGCGTACGCTTCAGCATGAATCTCAGCTTGAATGAGGGACGCCGACGAACCCCTGAAGGCTAAAGAATCCAAACAGAGAGAAAAAGACTGATGCTTCCAGACCGGACCAGTCCAGATGTGGTTTCTGGGACTGTATGGCAAGCTTCCATGTGTGGGTGGTGAGTCAGAGCACTGCTTTCTGAATATAAACGTAGACTCGCCCCCTCCTCCCTGATTTCCTCTGCCTCTCTTCCTTCTTCACTGATACTCGTCTTTGCGTCTCTGTCTGTTCTAACGCATTCTCAACACATCCCCCCTATCATTTCATCTGCTCTGCTGACGGGGTTATCTTAATCTTTTCCCTCTGTCTGCTGTATGGAAAGGTTTCTTCCAAGCACTGCTGAAGCACAATTCACACCTTTTCTTAATAGTCTACTAGCAGTGGGTGGCAACACATGACGTCAGAATATTCTTTCTTCTATTTAATAATAATATATGTGAACTGCTCCATCGAAATCAGTCGCATTGACCCGAAGACACATTTTGAGTTGTACACTGTTGGAAATAGGAGATTCCCCTTTCTAATGATATCAGGATTGTTTTTGTACTCCAAATATTAAGCAAAATATGTCACATTATATAATGACTGTTAGAGATTCATCATTTTGAGAAAAAGGGCTTTAAAGTTTCCTCTTCTCTGGAATCCATCGATCTGATTGATTAGCGGAGCAAATGATCAAAATACTACGGAGGGAAGATATTTTCGTTTGGATTACTGGTCTGGGGGAAGCTCGCGAGTGTGTGCGTGTATACGTGTGTGTTTGTGTATTTTTGCGTTTGTGTGTATTGTGTTTGTTTCCCGGGAAAAACCCTCACGAGAAACACCGGCTGTTGTTATGCCTGCTGTGACGTTACGTTACTCCGTTCTCCGCTTGTAATTATGCCGTTACAAGCTTCAAAGTTGTATTTATCATCTGAATTCGCCGAAACAAGTTTAATATTCTGAAAGCCAAGACTTTGTTTATTTGAAATCAGATAAAATCAAACTAACGGACCCTGCCGTGTTATTTATGATTACTCTACGCTTACATTCATAATGTCAGCCGGAGGGAGGGGGGGCGGCGCTAAGGAACAGCAGAGCGGCGAGTGAGAGCTGTCATCTTCCCTTTACAAGCTTCAAACACGTATTTATCGTGTGATTTTGGAAATAAAAGTTTCATATTCTGAAAGCCAAGACTTTGTTTATTTAAAATCAAACACCCGAACCCCGAAAAACTTTTTTTTTAATGCAAATCCACGTTTATTTTGAAATGAGCCGTTGCGACTTCCGACTGATTTGGATAGAGCGGGTCACATATACTA
>NW_011355494.1:0-3294 GCF_000735185.1 Notothenia coriiceps
AAAGGCTATACTGTCTTAGTTTTCCTCCTCATCATTCGGTGGCCAGGTAGTACTCCAAAAATGGCAGTTTCTGCACATGGTGTCAATACCACGTCCAAGGCCTCAGCAATAGGCGCGTTCACACCGCAGTACTTTTCCCACTTTTAGTTCATCAAAACTCTTTAGTTCTCATGAGAACTAAGTACAAATCGCGTTCACACCGGAATAAGTTCCTGGGGGTGGATTAGGCAAATTAAGCCGCTGACGTCACTTCTTCTTCTTCTGCTTTGGGATACTGGCAGGCCGCAAACAACTTCACGGCGTATACTGCCGCCCAAAATCCCCGGCCGGAAGTCCCCGGAGTTGGGGACTGGCTTCAGTAGAAGCTGCTGGGACTACTGAAGCCTTCCGAGTAAATCGCCAGAACGCCGACACCTCCTCATCTCGCGCTGGGCTAATGCTAATACTAATGCTAATAATGCAATGCGAGGATAATAAAATGGGGGCTTCACAAAACTTTTTGGGAGTTTTACGGGGCGTGGTTTGCAATCCGCCCAGCCAATCAGACATAGGAACTTTTTTCTCCCACGGAAGTACCTGCTCTCTAGCAGGGACTGAAAAGGGGGTAAAAGGTTCTCATTAACTAATTTTTGTTCCGGATTTTTTTGTTGTGAACGCGAAATTTCGGAACTATATCGGAACTAAAGTGGGAAAAGTACTGCGGTGTGAACGCGCCTAAGGTGGACTCAGGACTAAGAGGGGTTCGACCGGAAACAGCAGATGCATATGTATCTTTTATTTGTATTTACTTGCACTATTTTATCTGTTTTATTGTGTTGCACTGTTGGAGGAGCCTGTGACCTCAGATTTTCATCCACATAACTACACTGTAGCTATGTACGAATGACAATAAAAGACTTGAATCTTAAACCTTGATATATATATATATATATATATATATATACCTTAATTACAAAATTCCAATTTGTGCCAGTGGTTTTACCAGTGATTTAATGCTATTGCTGAACTGGTTACAGACAGTGTTAGAATAAAACATATTACATAAATGAGTATTTCCATTTCAGAATCAAAATACTTGGTTCGGGGTTTTGTGACAGTTGCTGAAATACAATAAAATGTAATACATGTGAAAAGAATATATTTAATAAATGTCCTGTCACCCTCTGTCTGAAACCAGAGTCCTGTCTGCTGTGATTGGTTAGCTGGCCGGCTCTGTTGTGATTGGTTAGAGATGTCCCGCCCCTTAGCCTATCATGTACAATGAGTTGGAGCGCCAGCCAATAGAAGCGCGAGTGTTACACACAGATGTTAGCCTTTGCAGACCATTTACATGCACACAAACCTATAGCAGCACAGGGAAGGGATCACAGAATAGGGCCTCTTTAATACAATATTGCCCTCAACTTCTGTACAGAAAAATAACTGAAAACAGGCATTAATTATATCAGCAGCTTAACTAAAAAAACAGCTAAAGTGTTTTCTCAACATTTCCCAGTCTTATCTATAGTTTCCTTCACACCTCCTCTTCCTGTTGCCGTGGTGAATTCTCCACATTCCTGACACTCGGCTGCCTCCTTTTAGGTCAGTGTCTCGGCCCCCGGCTCTTCACAACATCATCATCATCTTCGTCATTATTTCCCCCCGCCAGAAGCCTCTCACATGAGTCAACGGTGTCTCGTACCGAGCAGCACATCTGGTGATATTCAGAGCTGCAGATTTAATTGTGCTGAGAGGTGTTTTTGGAGCAATCAACAGATTTCAGTGGGCTGAAGCAAGTCCTTAATTCATTAGTCTGCTCCTCTGTGTCACAGGAGTTCTGCTCGCTCCTGATTACACTGTGGAGAGCGCCTTCTGATTTCCCCCTGTGGCCCTGCAATCAGAGACGGATCACGAGAACACAGAGCTCCTACGTCTGTGAATTAAGACCTCACATCACTTTATGACTCCTGAAACCATTTTTATACACTTTAGGATTCATTTCCTGACAAAAACCCATCTGAGGTGCTTCTTTGTTTTTATAGGTGTAAATACTTGTTGCACTTCTCTTGTGATGGTTTTATAACAACAAAATACCAGCAAGGCATCTATGTGACATCAAATGTAGACACTTAAATAATTATCTCATGGGTTTCATACTAATCTAGGTGAGATTTTAAATGAATTTCAATCAAATCTGCACAACAAAAGGTGGGTGAATGCTTGTTTTTATACCAAACTGTTGTGCAATTATTACTGAAACCATTATTTGATTACTGAAGAATATAGTTCAAAAGATGACGCTGTGTGATTCGTATTCTGACAAAAAACGATCAAATCTGAGGTGTTTCTCCTTCGGTTAACAATTGATCATTGTATTTATACATATTAATAGTATTGAACTGTTTTACGACAATGAGACACCAGCATGTTATCTAAATTGAACGTCAAACGAGACATTTAACGTCAATTTTGATCAAATCTGCATACGAAAGGACAGATGGACGCTTGCTTCCATCGCCTACGATTAGGTGATTATTGTTTAAACCCGCGGTTTTCAAAGTGTGAGGCGCGCCTCCCCTGGGGAGCGCCAGAGAGCTTCCGCAGCGTGAGACACAAAAGAACGAGAAAAAGACGAGTAAAGTGACACTTGCCCACTTGTGGCTGTCTGTGGAGACCGAGTTCCCCCACCTCGCCAAAAAGGCTGTAAAAGTGCTCATTCCCTTCACCTACAACTACCTGTGTGAGTGCAGGTTTTCCGCATTGACTTTGATCAAAAGCAAGTACCGGTCAAGGCTGCAGCCAGAGGATGATCTGCGTTTATTCCTGTGTGCATCAAAGACGCAGACTCATTGTTCCCACTAAAGTAGGGGTGAGTGTAATAAGGAGGCAAAGTTGACCTTCAGTGTGTTCCGGGAGCATATAAGGATTTATCCACCATGTTGAAAATGTTAAAAAAAATATGTCTTGAGAACACGGCGTGCGGAAATATACGGGTCGTGCTGCAGCTAGATGTGCCTGTCCTCTGTAAGAAGGTGTCGGCGACTGACATGCAAGGAAGAACGGCTGTCCACAGGTTGTTCCAACTTTAACAACTGTATTAACTTCCAGGGTAGTGAATTGAACATGCAATTGTAATTGGGTGTGTGGTATATTTTCATGCACGGACACGCATGTTCCACAACACACAAACTGAACAACACTCAATTTTCCGATCGCTACCAGTGTCGTTGCGATCTTGTAATAACAAGTGCACGTTACTGATGCAATATGGTTGAGACCATTCGGGCTTATTCTAGGGGGTGCAAGGAATAGTAC
>NW_011355495.1:0-13246 GCF_000735185.1 Notothenia coriiceps
CAAGTAATGTTGCTAACTTAGCTAGCTCACAGGCCACATGGACAACACACTGCTGACTAGTCGAGAACTAATGCTAATGCTAACTAATGCTAATGAGGCACACTTAGCATTAGTTGGCAGGAACTGCTGCATTTTATACAAACGAAGCGCAGTTTAAATAGGTGTCAAATCGTCACCAGAGCTACAACTTCTGCACATTATTAATATCGGTTAACACTTTTCACCAGTATCTTACTGCGGTCAAGCCAGCCTCCACTCGGAAAAACCTAGTCAAGCAAGCCCTCACGTGATATTGCGGTGCGCGAATATCCTATGCATTACGGTAGAGTAAAAAGAAATCATCCGTCTGTGTTTAGATGAGAATAAAACCAAAAATGTCCAGTATCAAAGACTCATTTCACTTCAGGGTGATAGCAGGACACCCCATGTCGTCACTCAGAAAAAATCAGGACATTCTGATGTACAGTTTCAAAATAAAAGACCCTCGAAGTCTCATATATGAGCTATCATCCCTGTCCCCAAAGGTCTTTTATTTTGAAACTGTACATCAGAATGTCCTGATTTTATCTACATGGGGTGTCCTGCTATAACCCTGGAGTGAGATGGATCTATGATACTGGACAATTTTTGTTTTATTCTCATCCAAAAACAGGGATGATAGCTCATATATGTATATATTTTATAATTATATTCCGATTTTTCGAAGTGCAATATTAAAATACAGTATGAGTAATTTCTCTTTTAAATGTTTAGCTTTTTTCTTTTTAATGTCAGAACAAAAAAACGGAACAGAACGGACCTAACCATCCCCGGAAGATATTTAACAGCGAGCAAACCGGAAACGGTCCCACCGTGTTATTGTTCCCCTGGTGCTCGCTTTATACATGCATTGGTGTTCGCAGCAGGGAAAGCTCTATTTATTCGGTTTTAATGAATTTCTCGATTTGTTAACAGTTGTAACGCATTATTTCATCAATGATCTCAGATGTAACAGTTAAAAACAATGTGTGAGCTCGTCTTTAAACCATTGAAAATGCACGGGTACTTCTTAGATAGTTTGTAGTTTATCCAATTGAAATGTAACATGTTTATGAAACTTTAAAGCCTTAAACAGGTGAATTTAATGTATTAGTAGTGATGCATTTTGGCTTTTGTGGAGGCGTAAAAACGTAAAACAGCTTCCAGTAAACATGGCCTCAGACCGGCGGAGGGACAGCCGGAGCTGGGACTGGGACAGCCCGCAGTCCAGAGCCCAGCTGGACGAGGTCTTTTTCCGCCGGCATGACTACATCCAGGCTGGCAGCACGGAGCACAGGGAGTTCTGGGCTTTCTTTGACCGTTTCCAGAGGTTTAAAACAAGGAAGGAAATGTCTGGGTTAGGAGCCAAAGAGGACAGGAGTAAGTCTGGCTCTGGAAAGGTAGACCTCGGCCTCCCTAAAGAGTATGATGCCCGGTACAGGATTAATGTGTCTGTGTGCACCCTGGATGTGGAGGAGCGCCTGGGGAAGTCAGAGTACCGAGGCAGCCAGAGATCCTCAGGACCAGGCAGTCAGGAGATCTCAGACTGCCGCCTGGCTCTGCTGCACTTCCTGGACTTCAGTCAGAGACAGAGTTTTGGAAAGCTGGCCAAGCTCCGCCGGGAGCAGAAGAACCTTCCCATCTTCCAGTACCGGGATCGGATCGTGGAGCTGGTGCGACAGAGCCCTGTGTTGGTGGTGGCAGGGGACACAGGCTGTGGGAAATCCACCCAAGTCCCTCAGTATCTTATTGCAGCTGGCTTCAACCACATTGCCTGCACTCAGCCTCGACGGATTGCCTGTATATCCCTCGCCAAGAGGGTCAGCTTTGAAAGTCTCAATCAGTACGGCTCTAAGGTTTGTCATCACAAGTACCTTCAGCTGAAGCACCAGCTAGAACAAAGACTAGTCAAGCATGTTAAAAACACAGTATTGACTTGTCTATGCACATGAATCAAACACTCAACAGTAACACACAGTTTAGAATAGAATAGAAGTACTGGACCTAAGATAGATTTAAGATTAAATTCAAGATTCAAAGATGTATTGTCATTTCATATACATAACTACAGTGTAGTTATGCAATGAATTAAAAGCTTAGGTCACAGGTTCCGCAACATTGCAATTACACAAAAACACATACATTTTTATAAGAGTAAAATAGTCTGTAAGAATAAAAATAGTGCAAGCTCAGGTGTACTTTTATGGCCTGTGGGATGACTGTCTCTGAATCTGGCGGTCTTTGTCCTGATGCTGATACTTTACCATTCCTCCAAGAGTCTTCACCAGCTCTACACATTGTTGGGAAGGCCAATGAATCATAACATGCAAACTCAAGGAAACTGTCTTCTTTTTGCATGCAAAAAAATAGTGTTTCTTTAATTGGTCCTGTATATAAAAAGCTGACAAAATGCTGTCATGTTCTGCAGGTGGGGTACCAGATCCGCTTCGAGACCACGAAGACCCCGTCCACCAAACTGCTGTTCCTGACAGAGGGGCTGCTGCTCCGGCAGATCCAGCAGGACCGGTCCCTCTCTCAGTACCAGGTGTTGATCGTGGACGAGGTCCATGAGAGACACCTCCACTGCGACTTCCTCCTGGGGGTCCTGCGCTCTCTGCTGGCAGAAACCCCAGAACTGCGTCTCATCCTCATGTCCGCCACCATCAACATCAAACTGTTCTCTGACTACTTCAGCGGCGCTCCTGTGCTGCAGGTACCAGGCCGGCTGTTTCCTATACAGGTGAGCAGAGAACACAGATGTACAAATATACAAGCCACTAGATTACATTTGTGTCCTGGGCCTTGATGTTTGAACGCATAATTGCACTAGAGACTTATCTGTACTCGAAGTAACTGGTTCAAACTAGGCTTCATTTTAAATGCATCCACAAAGAATCAAAATGTAATGTATCAATTACTATCAGTACATTTGAGAGCTCTGGACACTTACAAAACACTTTATAAAATAGTATAATATATATACTCTTGCAAAATATAAATATGTTACCTTCATATTTGTAATGGCCTGGTGGTTGCTGTCTTATAACAATACGATACTATACAAAGGGTTTTATTGGCATGACCACATGTTAAACATAGTATTGCCAATGCATTCCGCACATGCCTTATTATAACCATTTCTGCCTGCAAGAAACAATTTATCCGGAAATGATGTCCCAAAAGTAATATTTCTATCGTAGTCAGGGTTTGTAAAGTTTTTAGTTATTTTCTTTAACACATACTTTTTTGTTTTGTTTATGTATTAAGGTGTTATACCAGCCCATTCCCCCTGACGAGCAGCCCTCTCGTTCGGAGAAACTGGATCCCAGACCTTACCTGCGCATCCTGCAGGGCATCGATCAGCGCTACCCCCCCGAGGAGCGCGGCGACCTGCTCATCTTCCTGAGCGGGGTCCAGGAGATCTCCACCGTCCAGGAGGCCTGTCAGGTTCTGGCCACACACACACGCCGCTGGATCGTCCTGCCTCTGCACAGCACGCTCTCTCTTGCCCAGCAGGACAAGGCACGTCACCTTCCTTTGGATTACACTGGATACAATACGTTTGAATGTGATATGTTAGCTTATCAGTTCTAATTCTTTGTCGTGTGATTCTTCAGGTGTTTGACATTTCTCCTCCTGGGGTGAGAAAGTGCATCATCTCCACCAATATTGCTGAGACATCCGTTACCATAGATGGAGTTCGCTTCGTTGTAGACTCAGGTATGGCACTGGGGGTACCCTCATAGATCGGGATTCACTTTTTAAAATATTTACAAACCTTAATTGGTGCAGCCAAGTTTGTTCAAAATGTCTCTCTCTCTTTTATATTTGTATTAATTTATTTAAGAAGGGGCTATGCACATTAATTAACACAAACACTGGAGTCCATCATGTAAATGTGCCAGATTTAGCCATAGAGGATCATTTCATTTAAGATTAAAATAAGATATACTTTATTGATCCCAAATTGGGGAAAAAATGTTTTCGTTGCAGCACCATGTAAAACAACGTATTGCACACAATTAGAAACGTTTTTTGTTTTTTATATAAATATAAACATCTCAAAATAGAAGATACGAAGGTTGAAGGTGAAGATACAAATCTGTAAATAAATAATCACAGGCTAAAGCACACGAGCAGACTGTAAACACATAGGGACAATTGCAGCACAATTAAAAGCCCTTAACCCATTAACACATAAAAGTCACAAAGCACACATACATAGTCTCTTGGAGGATCCGAAAGATTTGAAAATCTGTCTTTGTTTTCTAACTTTGAGGACATTTGAGGAGTACAAAGAACAAACATCATATCAATGATTGTTTTGTTCATTCTTTTACAGGGAAGGTTAAGGAAATGAGTTTTGACCCTAAGGCCAAGATGCAGCGTCTGCAGGAGTTCTGGATCAGCAGAGCCAGCTCTGAGCAGAGGAAAGGTCGAGCCGGGCGCACAGGCCCAGGAGTTTGCTACCGCCTGTACGCAGAGTCTGACTACGACGCATTCGCTCCTTATCCTGTGCCTGAAATCCACAGAGTGGCTCTGGACTCGCTCATCCTTCAGGTAACGACATCCTGGAGAAAGCAGGAGAGCACATCCTCTTCTTAATTCCAATTCTAGCTTTATTTATGCTGTTTTTTGTTCCCTTAGATGAAGAGCATGAGTCTTGGAGATCCACTTTCTTTTGTCTTCATTGATCCTCCCCCTGCTGCTAGTATCCAGACTGCAGTTACTTACCTGAAAGAGCAGGGGGCACTGGACAGCCGGTCTGACCTGACCTCTATCGGTACCCTGCTGGCGCAACTGCCCGTGGATGTTGTCATAGGTAAGATTGTCCAAACCAAACCATGTTGGAGTTTTATTGTTTCTTATATTTTGAAAAGTTTGAAGGTGCTGCACATTCAGTAGCAGCTAGATGAGATCGGATCAGATAAGAAGTACTTTATTGATCCCAATCTGGGAAATGTTTGCATTGCAGCAGCATAAAAAGACAAGGCATTGTACAATAAAAATGAAAAGACTAGAAATAAACATTCCAAAATGTAAACATCTCAATAGAAAATATACATGTTGAATTACAAATGTACAGTAACAAAATATATAGCAGGATATTATATATACATAAGTATGTGAGGAATGGAATATTAAGTGTGTGTGTGTGTGTGTGTGTGTGTGTGTGTGTGTGTGTGTGTGTGTGTGTGTGTGTGTGTGTGTGTGTGTGTGTGTGTGTGTGTGTGTGTGTGTGTGTGTGAGAGAGAGAGAGATAGAGAGTGTGTATGTGTGTGTGTCTGTGTGTGTGTGTGTGTGTGTGTGTGTGTGTGTTCAGGGAAGATGCTGGTGCTGGGCTCTCTGTTTAACCTGGTGGACCCCGTGTTGACGGTGGCGGCGGCCCTCAGCGTTCAGTCGCCCTTCCTGCGCAGCGCCCAGCACAATCCAGACTGCACCACCGCCCGCCAGCCCCTGCACAGCAACCACGGAGACCCCTTCACCCTGCTCAACACCTTCAACGCCTGGGTGGAGGTCAGTAGTTGAAATATTATGACTCTACCTAATTAATATGTTCGCATGGGATATAAGACGGTCTCCATTATACATACATATGTCGTCAAAAGTTTACATACACTTGTAAAGAACATGTATTTCATGAGAGTCTTGACTTTTCAATAATTTATACAACTCTTGTTTATCTGTATTACATTACATTGCATTTAGCTGACACTTTTATCCAAAGCTACTTACAATAAGTGCATTCGAACAGGAAGATACAACCTTGAAGAAAACAGAATCATATAAGTACATCAGGTTTCATAGAGCTAAACATTTCAAGTGCTACTCAACTGGCTTTAGATAAGCCAGCCCTTTGTTAGTATATAAGTGCTTTGTTAGTAAGTTAGTTCTATCGCTCGAAGTGGAGTCGAAAGAGATGAGTTTTCAGTCTGCGCCGGAAGATGTGTAAGCTTTCTGTGATAGATTGATTGGAGCACAAACTACTTTGTCACAAAACAAAAATCATGAAGTTTGGTTCTTTTATGAATTTATAATGAGTGTTCTGAAAATTTGGTCAAATCTGCTACATCCATGTCAACTTTTGACCACAACTGTAAAACTGTCCAACAGGTGAAAGGAGAAAGAGGTGGAGGCTCCAGGAAGTGGTGCAGGAGGAGAGGCCTGGAGGAGCAGCGGCTCTATGAGATGGTCAACTTACGGAGACAGTTCAAGGCAGGCTATACGCAGAAGCTCAAATATTTAAAAGATGTTTTTGATGTGTGAAACAGTTCTACAATATGATCTTCTTCTATGGTTACCAGGAGCTGCTGAGGAGCCACGGCCTGCTGGAGATTCAGAGCAGCGCTCCCTCTGGTGGAGACCGCGTGCAGCGCAGGCAGAGGCTCACTGAGAGGAAGAAGCTGCATCAGATGAAGAGAGACCACGAGCAGCAGGAGAGCGGCCGGCGCAAAGTCCTGAGGCTGGAGGAGGGGCAGGAGGAGTTCAGCTCGGGGTCCGACGCAGAGGGCGCCGGCAGGGGCAAGAAGGACGACCAGGCAGGACAGAACGTGGACATACAGGTAGGCCTGTCAAAGAAAAGCATGATTTGAACTTGTTTAGCCACAATGATGCCAGAATAAACAGCAGTGTTTGCCCTACCAACATAAGACTTAGCGTTGGGCAGACATTGCACTTTTCGTGGACATAATTGAAAAGTCTATTTTATTCTTTGCTGTCATTATTTAATTTATGTTTAATCATTAGAATATTTAAAAATCCTCATTCTATTTCCAATTTTCTGAATATTCTTAACAATGAAAGTTTAAAAATACTCTTTAAACGGGAATACTTGCATTATTATGCTTTAATATAACATTTCCTTGCATCAGTAACATAACAAAGTTTATATATATCATTTAACGCAACTATTTCTGGGATAACATATATATACAATATATATATATATATGTATATTGTATATATATGTTATCCCAGAAATATATATATATATATAAATGTCATCACGACATGCCTTCATACAGGTGAAGTCAAATTTAATATTTTCTTTAATTGAGTCTCCTTTTTACTGCAATACTTAAAAGTTATAACTTCAGCATTTCTTTTTATTGAAGGAAGAAGTGTGTCAGATATTTTTGGCTGACTGCAGCAATTTACAGGAAAAAAGTGTTTTAGTTTGTGGCAGCAATTAACTAGGTAATCAACAAGAATGATATGTTTGTATACTGAGAAAAAGGGCAGCACATATTGCATCACGCTATTTCTCTTCACAGAGACGGGTGTGTCTGTATCTCTGTATGTTTCACTCCCTCCCTGATCTCTCTCTGTGTGCTGCTGTAACAGGAGGTGAAGTTCAAGTTGCGCCACAACGTGTCGGAGCTGCAGGAAGCGGCGAGCGTCAGCCAGGACATGTCCTCCCGTCAGCAAGCTCTCCTCAAGCTGCTCCTCTGCCGCGGCCTCTACCCTCAGCTCGCTCTACCCGATGAACACAACTCCACCCGCAAGGACTCGGAGCAGGTGGGCTGCACCCCAGTTCAAACATTTTAACAACACGATAGAGGGGAATCACTACTGACTTCCACATTTGGATTTGTTTAGGTGTTCCACACAAGGAATAAGCAGGGAGTGGTGATCCACCCGACCAGTGTATTCGCCACCGACCCCGAGGTGTTACAAGTGCCTGAGGGGGACGGAGACATGGGTAAACAAATAACTTATTTTAAAGGTCTCCTATCATGCAAAATGCAGTTTTTCATGTCTTTTATACATAAATATGTGTCCCCGGTGTGTCTCGGTGGGAACTCACAAAGTGTCAGAAAATAAAACCCTCTCTCTTTTCCTCCGTACCCAAATCTCTAAAAACGGGGGGGGCAACGGAGCTGATCCAGATTTGCCTCCGATATGACGTAATATCAGAAATGTGGATCCACGGCACTATCAGAAATGTTGCTATCAGAAACAATGTCCAACGTGTTTTGGAAGTAATATGGTATAGCAAGCATCGCTAACACTCAGAGCTAATCTGTACTGTAGTGTGTAAAGAAGCAGGAAATAAAAAAAGGAACTCACCTTGTGGTAAACCCGCAAGACAAAAAGCATTTGAGCTCAGAAATAAACAAATAATCCTTGATGTGGTTTGGAACATGATATGGCATTTAATCACGGCAGCATTTAGCTGTATCTCGTAGATTCTGAGCAGGCACAAGCTCCCCCTCCTCTTTTCTTCAAGCTAAGGACCCCGAACCTACACTTCTCTAACAGGGCTGAAATAGAGGGATATGAGGGATGTCTAAAATGCATGATCTGTTTAGTATTTTGAGCAAAACACATCATAGACATGTTTTTTATATAGTTTTATACATCTGAGACCCATAATATATGCCTAAAAATAGCATGATAAGAGATTGAAAGTACATAAAGAGAAACAAAGAAAACAATCATGATAAAAGTGTGTCTTTCTGGAACTGACTTTTATCTAGAAAAGACAGCATCAGTTATTTGTGATAATGTTCCTAAAAGCTCCGGCCAGTTCCCCCAAAGAACGTATAGTTGCCCTCATTTTGTCCTCATGTCTCTTCTTTTCTCTCTTTTTGTTGTGCATGTCTCTCACCATGTCTCATGTGTCTCCTCCCTTAAGGGCCTGAGCGGAGGGACAGCAGCAGACACCAGCTGCTAGCCTTCGTCACTCTGTTGGAGACCAACAAGCCGTATTTGTCCAACTGTGTGCGGGTACCAGCTCTGCAGGTGAGTACCACCTGTGGGAGGCCCCTGAGAATTACATTTTAAAAAACATCTCTGGATTAGTTTAAAACGTTTTTTTGTTATATTAAAGTAAGCTACCAGAGTCATGGTTGACCTATAAACCCATTTATTACATGGCTTAGTTGAATACTCAATTCTGATTGGTCAATTCTGATATTTCAGAGCTGAATATGACGGTAGTACAGATTGCTGTTAAGCACTATAATGACCGTTGCCAAGGAGGATCAAGAGAGAGAAAGGAAAAGAGGTTAAAAGACGGAGCGCTGGACGTCAGATAAATCACCAGAAGCAGGCAGACAGGAAGTAAACACTAACAGGATCACAGTGTGGGCTCTGCAGTGTTTAAGGACGTTTCAGTGGGAGAAAGACTGTGAACACACTTGGACAGTCACAGAAAACATCCATCGGAGTGGTCTTCATTTTAAATGAAGTTGTTGTCGGAGTTCCAGCCAGTGGTGCGTGGTGGAACAGGGTTTTATGTTCTTAGCGGAAACAATACCATCATTTTCAGGTAAAACAAAAAACATTTCAATCAATATTGGGAGTCAAGTAATGAGTTAGTTTAGTAAGTGGCCGTGTAATAAGCAGGATAATGTGTATTGGGAAAAGAACACCGTTCAGAATGATCAAGAACCCTCCTCTTCGCGTCGGGCTCCACGATGATCCAGTTTACGGGTGGATGTGATTCCTGAATTCTAACTCAGTTGTAAAATTGGAAAATATTTAAATAGTGTGATGCATTTTCAATTCAATGGTTCAAGTATTGCAATATTAATACATCTGTACACAGTTCTGATAAAACATGCGGATCACTGGGTCTGTTTTTTGAAATGGTTTGCTAATTATTATTATTTACAGATTTAAAAAATAAATAAAAAAATCAGAAATGTATGCGATAATGGAGAATAACATAAATAAAGGTTCCCCTTAGAAATAGTTTTTCCATGAAACAGGTACTTTACACAGATAAACAAAAATGCAATTAAGGCATACTTTTTGTATTAATTAGTTGTAAAAACATTTTACATAAATTCACATATTTCTATATTATGGAAAGTTCCACCTGTCCCAACATTTGTATTCCACCCAGCTGGGGTCCCTTTACCCATCATGCATCACTGGTACCTCTGTGTGTGTGCATGTGCTCCCAGGCTCTGCTGCTGGTGGCCAACACTGTGGACAGTAACGCTGACTGCACGCGGCTGGTGGTGGACGGCTGGCTGGAGCTGGAGCTGAGGGAGGCGGGGGAGGCCCTGAAGGTGCTGTCCACCGCCCTCACCCTCCGGGGGGAGTGGGAGCGCCTCCTGCTGGCCCAGCTGGCGCAGAGCACTATGGGGCCAGAGCAGGGGGTCTCCCGCAAAGTCCTGGAGAAGCTAAGCGAGGGCCTGGTCCGCTTCCTGCTCTACACTGAGGTAGGATGCTCCCAAAACATTAAGCATCTCAAACACATACTCTTGATGCAAATTATATTTTATTGTTTTGTTTATTTTTACTTTCCAGATGCTCAAACAGGGTGTCCGCGGGGTCTTAAAAAGTATTAAAAGTTGATCAATAAATTTAGCGAAAATGAAGGCTATTAAAAAGTATTAAAAACTAATATACGGCATTTTCCAAGGTATTACATTTTTGTAGCTTGTTTTCAATAAGTATATGAATTGTCCAAAGAGGTTGTATTCTACAGTGTGCCTGAATGTAATCATTGCGTAGGTGTGTAGTGTGATTCTGTGTAGTTTATTTATGGCATCCCGTTGGATTTGACGTCATCTGAACAGGACATCGCACGCTCACTGCTTGATAGCGCGCGAAGGTCCGTTTACGCCGGTTGTTAAACAACATCGTTATGGGGAAATGCAAGTTTGCGTCCAAATGGTTGGAAGATAAGGAGGAAGGACAATCAATACTGTATATAGTAAATGTGAGGTCAAGTGTGTCGCCAATGTAACCGGTTAAAACTCAAAGTGGCGATGAGGTCTTAATGTGTATGGAAAGGGTCTTAAAAGGTATTACATCTTACTTCAGGATTCCTGCATATACCCTGTCAAATCATATTTTCCAATTTCCACTCAAAAAAGACCCTTCTTCTTATAATAGTATCAGTTGAACATTTCTATAATATCACCTCTATAATTGTATAACATTTTAAAGTCCCCCTATTATACTATTTTTCAACACTATATTATAGGTCTCAGATATATACAAAACATGTCTCTGAAGTGAACACACACACACACACACACACACACACACACAACAGCGTTGCAGTCGGGAAGAAAAGCAATGTGGAGCGGCACCTCACCGCTTCATAAAGAGTTTAACCGTGACACTTTTCGAAATCCCGTTTGTGTCCCCCCACTTTACAAATAGGCCTATGTTTATTATTATTTTTCAACGCAAGCCGTCATCGCCACGGAGGAGCACACAGCCTCTGTGAGCGAGCGAGAGAGAGAGCTAGAGAGAGCACACCTTTATCTATTTAATATAGCCAGGGGCGGCGGGTACTGTAGGCTAGGGAAGGCTAAGCCTTCCCAAATATTTTTGTCACTGCATCTTGGTAAAAATAAAAATATAATGTTTGTGTCTTTGAAATTAGCGCTGCTATGCAGCCACCTGTGCCCTGTACTACGAAGCCAGTTCAACATACCCTGGATATGTTTGAGTTATCTTAACAAACGCGCTCTCGCTAAGCGGTCCTACGACGCTGGTTATCAACTCGGTAAATCAAGCCAGGGTTTCTCTCTCCAGCTGAGAGCGCATTCACATGAAAGGGGCGGGGTTAGCTGCTGGACAATTTTTTGGTGCTTGAAACGAGCCGGATTCCGGAGCTAAGAGGCTGTAGTTTGTGCATCTGTCTGTGTTTTAGTTTGACTGTTTCTGTTTGCTGGTTTTATTCTGAAAAGTGTTCCCGTCGTACTTCATTATTAATGAAAAGTAAACTAATATTAGACAAATATGAACTTTAAACATCCTTGATTTAAACATATAATCCAGAATACAAGCCACATAGTTGCACCTGCAAGGTGAATATAGAACAACTGGTTAAACCAGTTGTTCTATATTCACCTTGCAGGTGCAACTATGTGGCTTGTATTCTGGATTATATGTTTAAATCAAGGATGTTTAAAGTTCATATTTGTCTAANTGAGGACTCCTCTGTCCTCGCATCATCTCCTTGTGTCTCTCGCTCGCATCTTACGGAGGCGGAGCTAAGATGCAAGGAAGGGACGCGAGTGAGGGAAAAGAGGAGTTGAGGAGGGGTATTGGGATGAGGCTAGAGAATCAGCACTTTTGAAACAGGGCTGAAACAGAGGGGGTTATGGGAGTGGTTCTCAAACTTTTTCTGTCATTCCCCACTTTGAGGAACAGGTGGGCCTTTTCAAGCCCCACCTGTTCCTCATCGCTCCAATGCAATGGTAGGCCAAGCTTAAAATTGTCAAATGTATCGTTCTACAACAGGGGTCTCCAACCTTTTTTAGGATGAGAGCTACTTTCAAAAAATAAAACAAGTCATGAGCTACTTTTACTCCTCTTTTTTGTTGTTTTTTGCAGTGTATATATTTAGCACATTTGAACATTATGATATGCTTACCTTTAACCTTTGTGTGCTGTTTGGGTCTGGGTGACCCTTTTCAGTGTTTACTAAAAGAAAATGTATTCAATTTAATTATTTTAACCTGCTTTATTTGGGGGTGGACCTCACCTCCTCTAGGGGGGTCCGGGGGCATGCTCCCCGGAAAGATTGTTTTTTTTAATGTTGAAGTTAAATGCATCAATCTGGTGCACTTTGAGCACAAAATGAATGTATGGATATAGCTCTCAACACTTAGATGAAAGGGAGCTGTATACTTTTCAATAATCCAAACATCTTTAGAATATGATCACAACCAACAACGAATCATTTAAACTTGTTTATTCTTATCTTATGTTACCTAGTTAGTATTCTTTCTATTTTTTACTGTCCTATAGTACACATTGGAATTATTTCTTACTTTATTTTTTACACCTAGGCTATATTCATAGGCGGCGCGCGAGGCTCAGGTTTGGGAAGGCTAAATCACTTTTTTTTTACCTGACGCTGCCCGCCTCCGCAGGAAAAGAGATCAACTCTCAGTGAAAGCACCGCCTGCTGACCAATCAGAGCTCAGTGTGCGGAGTTTAAATCTAAAAAGTCATATTACAGGATAAAGGAAATACAGTTTAAAATGCCGTATGCAGAGAAGACCGACGTGTCGCACTAATCATTCACGTCAGTAATCAGTACATCGATCATATAATATATCATATTTCCTTATCTGAGCCAGCTTCTCGAGCCGTATCTGGCCGTGCATCACCTACATTATCACATATATGCAGACGTATTATTTTAAGCAACACATTAAGTTGACGAAACACTCAACTCAAATGTAATTAAAGTCAGATCCACTCGTGTCTTAGATGGGGCAGTGCTATCATAAAACTGTTGTACGCT
>NW_011355496.1:0-3246 GCF_000735185.1 Notothenia coriiceps
GTGTGTGTGTGTGTGTGTGTGTGTGTGTGTGTGTGTGTGTGTGTGTGTGTGTGTGTGTGTGTGTGTGTGTGTGTGTGTGTGTGTGTGTGTGTGTGTGTGTGTGTGTGTGTGTGTGTGTGTGTGTGTGGACTGCAGCCAAAGCAAGTGGCGCAGAGTGTTTATGCCAGTGTTTGGCTTGGCGTTGGTGGGAGAAGTGGTTGCAGGGGTCAGAGTAGTTTGGCACCGCGGCTGAGGTTGCCGTGTTGCACTCGCAGCCTTATCGATATGCAGCGCGGTGGGTGGTTTACACTTGACTTGATTGCTTTAATTGGTTTGACACATTTGCAACACACACTAACACACATGCACTCAGGGTTACAGCAGTTCCTGCCGTTCAATGGTTGCTCTGAATGTTTTGTTGTTGTGATATTTTGTTTCGCGAATGTGGGACTCTGCACTCTTCGGCTCAACTTTGCATGAGTCATTCTGCTCCTACACACTCATATGCATATTTTGTAAACACACGCATGCACACACACACACACACACACATACTCACATATATAAACAGTCAGTTTGGAGTAGGGAGAAGTTTAAAGGTGATCCTCTGTTATGAGCAAAAATTCATAAATATGTATAAGACGCAGATCGTAGTGCTTGCGCTCACACACACAACTATGAATTGTGTGTGTGTCAGTCAGTCGCTGCAAGTATGTATATCGGTGATATCAGTGACTGCTTGGCGGTAACTCAGCGAGCATGTGCCTACTTGCTAATGCTGGCATGGCTTGGGTAAAATGTGTGTTTAGATATGTGTGTATGTTGTGTGTGAGTTTGTGTCTGTGTGAAAATGATGTGGAAATCAAATTCACCTTGAAGTGTCCTTCTCTCTCCCCTCACCACCCCCGTATTTTTTCCTTCGTCTTCGCTTTGAACGCACTGCAGCACTCAGTTCAAAGAGGTGTGTGTGTGTGTGTGTGTGTGTGTGTGTGTGTGTGTGTGTGTGTGTGTGTGTGTGTGTGTGTGTGTGTGTGTGTGTGTGTGTGTGTGTGTGTGTGAGAGCATGGTTTGAGATGGAAAGAGGGAGAATGAGTAAGAGCTGCCCTCATCTAAGTGTGTTTGTGTACATCATATGTTCATTTGCAGGTTGATCTTAATTATTATTATTCAACTTTAATACTGTATGTGCATGATTGCACGTCACATTTATATTTGGTGTATTGCTGCGAGCGCATGCATGTATGCATCTTCTCACACACACACTGGGGCACAGGAGATCTGGGGATGTTATTGGAGCGTTTGACCTAAAGGTCGCCCAATGGTAGCAATTGACAGCTTCAGATATCTGATGTTCACAGTTGACTTTTGCACAGGACAATCAAACGTGATTAATGTCTCCAGTGCATAGTATTCCACTCCGGCTATTAGACAAGACATGAGAAAATGAGAGGACAAAAGGGAAGGATAATATGGAGAAGAAGGAAGGTAAAAAAAACATGTCTTTCTAGAACATAAAATGAATGAAGGAAAAAAGATATCAAAGAGGGTGGACTGACATTGGGAAGGAAATGATGTAAGAGGTGCTGGGCTTTATATATGTTGGGAAATAAAGCCAGAATAGAGACAAGAGACATTTGGACTGTAGAAAGAGAAATATTCACATCCTCACCAGGCCAGATGGATAGTGTCTCTCTCTCTCTCTGGTCCCATAGGCTGGTTTCAAGAGGACGCGGCAGCAGGCCAGGAGACAGTAAAGGTCACATCGTCTTTCTCCACCCCCCCCCTGCTCTTTCCATCTCTGAAATGATTTCCACTCAAAACTTCTACTTCTGTTTTATGGAGAATCGTTTCAGCTTGGCATCAGAATACTGAATGATTGAAAAGGGTCAAGCCAAATCCTAAAAATCCTGTCAAACAAAAAAACATTGCTTATATACCAAAAAAAGAAGAAGATGTTTTCATGTTGTGCCTTTCTTTAGTCCTCTATTCTTCAATTTTGACTCTTTCAAGTTTCTATTTCCCTCTCAAACCTTTTAAAATTATCCTGTCCCTTCCTCATCTCCTTTTTATTCCTCACATCCTGAATCCTCCTTTCCTCCTGACCTCTTATTTCCTGTCCCCTCCTCCTCCTCTCCTCTCTGACTCAGGAGGCTGAATCTCCGAAAGGTCAGTCCTGGCTGACATTTTCCGCGGAACCTCATTGATTTTCGCTTCGCGCTTTGTGATTGGCTAACCGAAGCTGCTTCCATTTCCCACCAATCCCCTTTAACCAGGAAGCCAGCCAGCCAGCTGACCCCTGGGTCAACCAGCTCCAAATAGCTTTTCTGAAGCGTTACATTCTTGTTTGCTCTGTATTTCTGCTGCAGGCTGAGGAGAGAGGGAGAGGAGAGAGGGATGTATGAAGGAGAAGGATTAAGGCTTAAAATGGAAGTTTACAAGGCCAATGGTTCTCATACCCTGGTTCAGGGGCTCCCATGCGTCCTTGATATGGCTCCAGAGGGCCCCTGGCAAAACACAGATTTATTTAATTTTACTGTATTCCACCGGAAAGTCCATATTTGAGTTTAACCCTCATTCTGTTATCATATACTGTATGTATCTCTATAAACTACAGACAACCTAAATAAATATATAGGTTTTCTGGAAGAATGTAAGTAGTGGATAATAATTAGACATTTTAAGAGATTTCCCTTCCTATTTTTCACTGTAAATCAAACTGCGGATGGAATTCTAAGCTCTACAGAAAGAGAAAGTGACATCAAATGAGAATGTAGTTTGCTTACTCTATGTGCATCTGAATATTCACTGCTTGTGTACACCGTGCCTGATGCATGCTCTTGGCTTTGCACAACACATATCAGAGAATTATACCTCTATCTCCGTCTGCCTCTTTATCCGTCTGTGTTTTCTTCCTCCCGCCCCTCCCGGCTGCGCTGCTTCCTCCTGCAGAAAATGCCGTCCTCGTGAGACGGCAGCGTACGAAAAACGCTGGTGGAAAATGTCCGGACGCACAGGCGTAAACAAGCGGGCATACAGCTCTCAGTCTTTCTCTGTGTAGTGATAATGTGTTCCCCACGCTGTTTTTGTTCTCATGCTAATGAAGTGGACCGCATCGGTAATCACTTTCAAACCCTCAGCCAGGGAAAAGGTAGAAACGGCAAAAACAAAGGCTCGCACAAAAGGATGCTGAGCTGTGTGTGTGTGTGTGTGTGTGTGTGTGTGTGTGTGTGTGTGTGTGTGTGTGTGTGTGTGTGTGTGTGTGTGTGT
>NW_011355496.1:3291-6542 GCF_000735185.1 Notothenia coriiceps
GTGCCTTGGCAGTCTCTGTGTGTATATGTGTTTGTTTGTGTGTATATGTGTTTGTTTGTGTGTGTCTGTGTGCAGAAGTGGAAATAGAAAAAGAAGTGGATGTCAGTTTGAAGTGGGCTTGCTTTTTTTCTGTATTTGCACAAAGCGCTAGTACACTACCAACTTCCATGACTCGCTGCAGGGAGAGGTCAAAGGTCACTGGCTCCAACTAATGAGATGTGTATGTGAAATGCACAAATACAGCCGAACAGTATCCTAATTCATCAGTTGTGATTAAATGGGATAAAACATGGTGTTAGAGCTGTCCAATGCTTGCATCGTTTTTCCCAGCAGGCACGTTACGCTTTCTTACATGTGCTGGTAGCTTTAGGAGGCATATATGTAGCCTTTTGTGCCCCTTCCCAAATGTCAGTTTTCATCTAAGAGCCTTCATCTTGCAGTCAGTGTTGGAAAGCTGCTGCAGACACAGCCTCGCTTTACCTCGTTTACTACGAAGAAATAAACGTAAAGGTCCAGTCAGAGCAACGTCGCTCAGCAGCTGCTGTTATGGACTGAAAACTCACTTTAACCTTTCTCTAAAATACAACTATTCTGTCAGGGTGTCTAAAGTTTGCACATCTCGTATCCACACTGTTTTTCTTTCCATCCACTGATTACTACAATGTTATCAAATTAGCTGGCACAAACTGCAAGCTTTTTACTGCTAGTCGTATAGAATTAAAGAAGTGCATCTTCTTAATGTCTATCATTTAAAGGTTGAATATAAAAAGAAAATAATTGAAACACATTCTATCCTGCACCATAAAAAGAAAATGACAGATCCAATCGCCAGCAGGTTTTGGCCATAAAGCCCATCGCGGCAGATCAAAGAACAAATCTAAACCTTCATTTCCTGCTTAGTCTCGCTCTCTTTATTAATGGTTCCTCTCCTCTTCCTCTTTCACTCATTGCACCTTTTTCTATTTTACAAACACGGGCCAGCTCTCCTCCAGGCTCCAAGTTTTGGCCATAAAGCTGAAATGCTGCCCCCGGAGAGCTTTTTATTTACTGGAGACCTTGGAAATCAGCATGTTTTAGAAGAAGAGGTTTATTTAGAAAATGCGTTGTTGCCAAATATATAGTTTATTTGTTTTAAACACTTAAATGTGTGGTGTGTGCAACTATTCCTCATTTGAATGCAGTTTTTCTGTAACATGTTGTCACGCCTTTGTCCTGGTTGCATGTTAACATATGCTTGTGTACTAGTGTTCATATGCCTGTGTGTGTGTGTGTGTGTGTGTGTGTGTGTGTGTGTGTGTGTGTGTGTGTGTGTGTGTGTGTGTGTGTGTGTGTGTGTGTGTGTGTGTGTGTGTGTGTGTCTGCGCGCGCGCGCGTGTGTGTGTGCCAGCTCTGACGGTGAAAGACATTAGGCTGCACTAACAAGCTATTGATTGAACTGGGCGGGAGGCTGCTGCTGATCTCATGGAAACGCTAAAACAGGGAACAAGACACACACACACACACACACACATACACACACACACACACACACACACACAGGGATGTGAAGCAGTACATACTAAGTACATTAATAACAAGATATAACACCCACCAAAACAGTAACCTTCCTTGTATTGATGTTTCTGAGCCGCACTCCTCAGAGGTCTCTTGGGAAATCAAACTGTGTGTTGTTGATGTTGTGTTTTCTGTTGATAAAGTTGAGTTTTTCCTTTGCTTTGCCATGTTAGCTATACTTGATCTTAAAGATGTCATATCATAAAAAAAACTCCCCCTTTCACTGCTTGTGCACTTATATTTCGGTTAATGTTCAGCCAACAACCCACAAACTTTGAAATAAGACAACCCTGTCAGTTTTTTTTGGGCTTCCTCAGTCAGCAAACGTGGCGTCAACAAGCTATCCAGGTTTGATTCCCATTCTGATGTGACATGCACACTTGTGAAATGATATCCCCCATCTACTGTGTCTTCTTCTATCACCACATACAACTTGAAAACTATCCTTTAAATGCATTACATTTTTCCTCGTAAGCCAATCAGAGCATAGGCTTTTTCGGAGGCGGGGCCTTAACGAGAGCATTTCAGACTAAAGGTGAATACAGGTATATTTAGACAGACAGTATGAGATAAATATGTTTTTTTTCAACATGAAAGCAAGTAAACATTTTCTAGTAGAAACTCAAAACCCATATATACTCGTAAAAATTGGCACAACATGTCCACTTTAAGTTCTATATCCCCACTTCTTAATAAATATCACCTCTTTGCTGCAGAAAACTCACCCCAGTAAATCAGCATCTCTTTTTTTGTTTTATAACGGCAAAAGTAACACCTTTGATCAGCTCAGTCTCAGTGATTATTTATAAAAGAGCACCGCTGTGGACATTTATTTGTAATAAAATACCACTATGGGAAGCTCCTGTCAAAAATATCCGCCTTATTTCTACCTTTGGGTGCAAACTAGAGAACCTGTTAACAAGAAAATCATCCGTGGTTTGTGAAATATTGATCAAGGTTTTTATTAACATTTCTGTCTGAAAATACATTTCAATTTGGAGTGCCTACAGAGACAAATACACAGTCATGACTCTCAATGGCTCCCTGCTCACACACACACACACACAAACACACACACACACACACACACACACACACACACACACACACACACACACACACACACACACACACACACACCCACACACCTGCTTTGCTACTGGCATGATGTTGGTGTCCCAGAGGTAATTAGACTGAGGCTGTTGCTGGCGTGCTACCACAGCTCAAATAACTGGACTGACGTGTGTGCGTGTGTGCGTGGGTGCGTGCGTGCGTGCGTGCCACATCTCCCTCCAGATATACAGTCTGTGTCTATACATTATTGTGTTTATTGTGGGTGACACGTGGTTGTGTTTGTACCGCAGTAGGTGTGTGTCACCACGATAGCTCCTCCATAATCCAGACGTCTAGCCTTTCATCTACATCAGTGTGTGTGTGTGTGTGTGTGTGTGTGTGTGTGTGTGTGTGTGTGTGTGTGTGTGTGTGTGTGTGTGTGTGTGTGTGTGTGTCATCACCTGCTGGAACAAACTTGTTTTGACATCTCTCTGATCTCCGTGATAAGCCTTAACAACAGGAGCATATATGATCATCTTGTCTTTGACACTCTCTCCCTCAAACACACACACACACACACACACACACACACACACACACACACACACACACACACACACACACACTCAAACACAGACACATAC
>NW_011355497.1:0-1296 GCF_000735185.1 Notothenia coriiceps
AGTAGCCTTTGCAGCAGAGTCCGCTACTCTTCTCCACATGAAGTTACACACTCATTCAGATGGAAACACTGTTCTGACAGTTTACACACCCCCTAACATTACACTATTATTATACTGTATTATTATAGCACTATGCTGAACACTTATCATTCCCCATTATGTTCTAATAATGAGCATTATAACTACAACATTACTGCATCATTTCAAGAGCAAATTTGAAAAATACGAGGTCCTTTGTCAGAGCAGAAATCTGGTGAGATCTGAGCGGAGAGCCGTGATCACGTCTTTGTTTTCGTGACATTAATCTTGAAGTTATTGTGTTCGCATGAGTTGGTGAGCGCTGAACGTCTCCTGGGAAATCAAACCGGGACTCTGCACAGCGCAACAATGTGCTACTGAGATGGGAGCTGAAGATGAAGAAATTAAACTTTGGGACACAGCAATACTTACAAAAAACTTCTCAAATGTTGAATATTTCAAAACAAATCCTTCAAAGCCTGGAAAATGTCACAGTCAATAAATAGAGTAAGAAAAGGCATCAATCCCATACATATCAATGTTAACAGAGCCAATGCAAGGAGCCTGTAATGTTTAATATCTCTGTTTTATGTACGTTTGTTTCGTAACAATGTTCTTTCGCCTATTTTCTTTTTATTTATTGTCAAAGTCACAACACTATCATGTGGTGTTGCTGCTGCTTGAAAATACTCTCTTTGGTGTTGCATTCAAGAACATTTCTGCATGTTCGAATTTCAAATGGTAAAGAAAGTTTGCTGATGTTCGAAAACTATGAACACTTCTCTGCGGGCAGTTTGAAAACAATGCTGCAACAAGAAGACACATAAATGAAATGTGAGCGATTGCCGAATAGCATCTTGAATCTCTTTTCACATTGTTATTAATGAAATGTAAACTTGTTGCTCTGTGAAAGGTAAACAAAACGTCTTTAAAACTTATGGTGTGAGTTACAAAACTGTATGTTAGTAATCAGGGCCGTTTCTAGCTGTTTGGGGGCCCTATTCAAGATGCTGTTTGGGGGCCCTATTCAAGATGCTGTTTGGGGGCCCTAGTTTTGACAGTTTTTTAACTACAATGGGGGGATTCCGAAGCCTTTAAGATGATCTGTGGAGATGCATCAATCTGTTACACTTTAAGAGGAAAACAGGCTAATTTCACGAAAACCAAGCAATTGAAACTTACAAAAAATGATATTAAAAAAGGTAAACAATAAGGCTCCTCTATGTCAATAAATGCTGTCAGCCCAACGATGATTTGGACTTTATGACCCCAAAAACC
>NW_011355498.1:0-3254 GCF_000735185.1 Notothenia coriiceps
TGAAGAAGAGGGGACACATGTTGATGTAGAAGAGACATGGGGAAGAGGGGACACATGTTGATGTAGAAGAGACATGGAGAAGAGGGGACACATGTTGATGTAGAAGAGACATGGAGAAGAGGGGACACATGTTGATGTAGAAGAGACATGGAGAAGAGGGGACACATGTTGATGTAGAAGAGACATGAAGAAGAGGGGACACATGTTGATGTAGAAGAGACATGAAGAAGAGGGGACACATGTTGATGTAGAAGAGACATGAAGAAGAGGGGACACATGTTGATGTAGAAGAGACATGAAGAAGAGGGGACACATGTTGATGTAGAAGAGACATGGAGAAGAGGGGACACATGTTGATGTAGAAGAGACATGAGAAGAGGGGACACATGTTGATGTAGAAGAGACATGGAGAAGAGGGGACACATGTTGATGTAGAAGAGACATGAGAAGAGGGGACACATGTTGATGTAGAAGAGACATGGAGAAGAGGGGACACATGTTGATGTAGAAGAGACATGGAGAAGAGGGGACACATGTTGATGTAGAAGAGACATGGAGAAGAGGGGACACATGTTGATGTAGGTTATCTTACTTGCAGCTTTGTCGGCGTAGCTTCTGACGGACAGCGCTGTCGCTCCGTGCAGTCTGCAGGGAAGCTGGTGGCTCCGCTGAGAAACAAGAGGGAGAAAAACAACATTTAAAAGATTGTGAAAAACACAAAACAATCCAGGGTCACGATCCAAACACCAAACGCTGCACTGGAATTATCCAAAAACGTTTTTATTCTTTTAATGAATTGTTTATTTGTCCGTGGCTCGCCAGCTTTAAGCTTCTCAGACTCAACAATAGACTGCTTGTTATTTATTATGTGTATTTCCTTGACTTTAACTTCCTCCTCCGCTGAAAAACATGTTTCCTCCATTAAAGGGACCCGAAATCTGTAATTCTTGTCTGGGATATCTTGGTATGATATGTTCTGATCCTTTAGCGAGTCCACGTCAAATAAAATGTGAAACAAGCTTTTAAAAAAAAATCATGCAATTGAGTGACAGAAATGATCAGTGTCACCTTATTGATATCACTTCCTCACGAGGCAAACCAATGAGAACAGGTGTAATATACTGTATTTATGTGTAGACTATAAGTAGAATCTGTGTGTTTAATAGATTAAAGTCAATTAAAACGATTTTATAAAGAAACAAACGTATCCACGACTTACAGACCTTTTTATACACTGAAACAAATCCAAGACGGATAAATAATGGACATTTCAGTTACAAAAAACGGATTAATAATGATTCTGATTAAAAGAAACCTCAACAGGCTCCTCATGCGTTGGCACGTTGACAAGCAAACATAAATTACATTTAAATACTTGACAGTAATAAAGAATATAGCTTATAAATACAGGAATAAAGTGTTATATTGAGGTCATGTGAGGACACAGCTTCTTCATTAAGAAGGCCCAGGACCCCCACAGCCACTCTATATATATTACATTAATACACTTTTTTGTTTCTATTCATTTTATTTAAGAAGTGCCAGTTCTGCAAAAGCCTATATATGTTGTTATTTGTACACAAGCTACCTCTCTGAGTATCTTATAAGCTTTCCACTTTCATAACAACACTGCCCTTATTCTATTATTCAGGGTACTTTGTCATAGTATACTGTACTTAGTTTATCTAGATTTCATGTCAATAATTGTCTACATATTAACATATAATAGGTTTTTATCATTGTTTTTATTAATTTTCTTAAGTTTCTTTCTTACTTGTTATCTCCTTTAACTGTGTGCACCATGTACACCAAGGCCAGTTCCTAGTATGTGTAAACCCACTTGTCAATAAACCTGGTTCTGGTTCGTGTTTGAGCCTCTGACATAAGCTATCATTGGGTCATCACCAGTGCTAACTAGCTTAGCATGCAAACGTCAACGTTACATCTCTCCATATTCACCAACACAAGAAGTCATTTTTATTAAACTAGGGACTATTTAAGGTCATTTTTGCTTAAGCCGAATTAAAATTAACATTTCGAGTTGTTTAAAAAACGTTTAAAACCCATATTAAATTATATATTTCGTAACCAAACACAACTACAACTCTTAAATGGCAGGTTTTTCTAGGCGAGTCTGGCGTTCATAAGACTTCACAGAGGTGAGAGCTAACAGGCCCGGGTCCGTACATGTGGAGATAGCAGTGGAAACAACAACTGGGACCATTAGTAAACCTACCAAGACAACACATAGTGGTTAGTAGGTAAATAAAGGTGTTCTTACCGTGGCCAGAGAGCGGTAAACCTGCGTCCAGCTCTGCATGTTGACTCCGGATCTGTATCTGTAACCTACAGCGGGCCGAACAGCCAAGGACTACTCACAGTGCGCATGCGCAGTACCAGTGCGGAAAAAACGCCTTGACGTTTTCTTCTTCGTGCACTGTTGTGTTTATTGGCAGACCGGAAACCAACTTTAAACGGACATACGGCCACCTAGTGTATGAATAAGGAATAATGGCATTACATTATGAAGACCCCTTTATATGTACCTTAATTTGGTCAAATAACGACCCCTTACCAGAGGTGCAAAGTTACATTTACTCAATTACTAAGTAAATGTTGTACTTTGACTCCACTACATTTAGGCCTATTTAATACCTTTTGTTACTTTACAGATGTGGATTAATGATGTGAAGAATAATCAAGTCTTAAATCAGACTTTAGTTCCACCTGGAGTAAATTCCTACAATCTGAGTACTTCTACTTTTACTCAAGTAAAACATCTGAGCAGGCACGTGCACACATAAGAGGCTTCTCAATACTCTAATGTCCCCTCCTCGAATCCTCGGTCCTCCGGCAGTGACCCGGAAATGGATTTTAGCGCGCCATGTTGAAGGCAGTGGCGGCGCCAGGGTATAGCTGGGGTAGGCTACAGCCATACCAAGAAATGGCTTAGCCCCACCATGAAAAATGATGTTAAAGTAAGCAAATTAAATTAAATAATAAGCAAAATGCTAAATGTTGAGAACACGGCTTGCGAAAATATACGGGTCGCGTCCACAACACACAAACTGATCCTGCTGTAACAATAAGTGCACGTTACTGATGCAATATGGTTGAGACCATTCGGGCTTATGCTAGGTGTGGAAATTCTCTGGCGTTATAATATCAGCGCGGCCGCGGTCGGATCTAAATGCCTCCGAATGCAATTTGAATAGACCTACAGCCAATCAGAGCAACGAAACGTTGGGTCCGCG
>NW_011355499.1:0-5086 GCF_000735185.1 Notothenia coriiceps
AGAGGAGTGGAAGCAGCAGGCGGTTAGAGAAATGAGATCTCCTCTCCTCTGAGCGGTCATTTTAAAGAGACGTCCATTAATGATGAGAGGAGGCACAGCAGCCCTCTGTCGGATGGACAGATGTGCTCATGACCACTTATATATATTTACTTTGATTCATTCACAGTGCGGTATAATGAGACAACAACAGGCTACAGATGCGGACACACACATATATTTATATAAATATATACAATTTCAGAATCAAACAAGTATGAGAGCACTCTCATAATAACGTAACACAATCAGAGACTGGATATATCCCCCCCCTCTCTGGTCGCTGAAATGGGGAATTGAAATTACGGGCCAAAAGTTGTCCAAGTAAGCATAGGACAACGCGGACAGCGCACACACACACACACACACACACACACACACACACACACACACACACACACACACACACACACACACACACACCTACACACTGTACCACACACACGCACATATAATATATATCAGGATACAGCCGTTGTGTATTTTATTATGTGAAGCACTAAATGGCCTTAGAAAAATATTGACTCTTTGTTTGTAGATATCTACTAAACTAAAGCAAATACAGAGAGTAATGTAGGCCTGTTATACTGAGTGATATATATTATGCACACTGCTCTGCTTTCTGCACGGACCTCACAGCTGTTCTCACTGTAAACATCGCGTCGCGATGAAAGCAGTTACTAAAATAACATCCAGGGGATGCATGCAGGGCTGTCATTGGCTGAGATAAGTCCGGCGTTGCGTAACGCCTCAACCGTTCCCGGAAATGCATCCGCGGAGGATGCATCAGTGTATCCTCGGTTAGAGCTCCTCCAGAGAGCCTCCTCGATGCTCGGTCCTCGAAGTGCATTTAGAGAAATGAGATGTCCTTCAACATGGCGCGCTGAAATCCATTTCCGGGTCACTACCGGAGGACCGAGGAGTCGAGGAGGGGAAATTAGAGTATTGAGAAACCTCTATTGTATGTCTTAATTTGTGATTCACGGGGAAGCTGTACAAGTCCCCAGAGAATCGTGGAGTTTCTTTATGTGTTTTTCTATATTCTACTCACTTCTGTGTTCCCTGTCTCTTCCAATGTTACGCTCTGAATTCAGAAGTCAATTTCCCTTACCGCCTTACTTTTTATCCGTCCAACTTATTTTATATCCCACTATCCACCCATTTTACTTCCTTGATATATTTTTTCCAGCCTTTTCTTTCACATTTCTGTTTCCCAAGCCGCCCTAAATGTGTCAATCCTGTGCACATGTACACTATTTGAAGCTATTCTAAGGGAAAACTTTGTATTGTCTCTTACCTTATTCAGGTTATTTCTAGAGTAAGAATTGGGTTGGATAGGGTTAGAAATTTGTTATGTTCTGTCTCATTGTATTATCAGACACACAGGATAGGGTGATCAAGGTAACCTACAAAAACCTTATGTGCTAAAATGCTAAAAAGTTGTAGCCGTTCATATCAGCTGTTTGTCCATTTTGTATTTCTAAATGTATGCTAGCTTGAGGATACTCCACCATTTTCTGCTATTTACATTTAAATTATTACTTCAGCATATATATTTCTAGCTACCGAATGAGAAATATGTTTTTAAAATGAAGTAGGTGGTCATGTGGTTGGAAGCTGAATTTTGTACAGCCCTTGAATGTTTGTTGAGGAATGTAATCCTTAGAAAAATAAAACGATTTATAACATATTTAATGTTGAACTAACTATAGTCTCACAACTCATAACCAGGCTTTTCTAAATGAAAAATACTGGGAGAAAATATTAAATTAATATTAAAGCCTCTGTATGGCGATAAACTACAACAACAAACCATATTTAATCAGATTTGTCATGTCATTATCCAAACAAGACAATTATAAAAGCAAATTAAGATTAATAAAGAGTTTATAATAGTGTGAAAATAAGCAGGTGAGAGCAAAAATGATTTTAAAGTAAAAAAACAGGATTGTCAAGCCTTGGGTACAGTATGTGAGTTTTAAGAACTTCATAGAAAGAGCCTCCCTTTGAAGATTTTGACTTAAAGGATGATTTAAGGCTGCTTTCTAATGTGTAAGAGTTCAAAAGTTCAGAAATGTATACCAGAGCCCGATCTCTGACTGCTTTATGGATGAGGAGTAGTTAATATTAATATCATTAATATCTTTGAGGCGAAATGGTATGAATACATGGGTAAAATTACATGTATGTACTGTAGTACTCAAAGAATAATTTGGGGTACATTTCTTTGTTGAAGAAAGCACATTTCAACTACTTTACTTTTCCCAGCATCAACAAGTTAATTCAATCCGAGGTAAAGCGAAACACTGCTCGGTAGCTGCAATATCTGTTTAATATTTATGGAGACATTTTATATTTGTTTACATTTTGTGATCAAGAGGAAGCATATACAAACTGAAAAACAGAAAGCCTAAAATTAAACCCTGTGGGACACAATACAATTTTTCTGGGGGGAAAAAACATGTTATAATCTGAAAAAGGTGTTTTAAAGCTAAACCTGAATCTGGATTAAGCTAATGGCTATTTTTCTTCAAAGATGGATCTTCTATTTGATTTCTCAATGCCTCAATGTATGCGTTTTCCAGAGCTTTAGATCAACAGTCTTAGTCTAAGGTTTTTCCATTTAAAGTGTTTTGGCTTTTTAAAGAGAAAAGCTGAAATGAACCATGGACTGGTTGCTTGTTAAATGATGATTACTTGGTTAATGTGTGAGCTTTAGATGTAGAGATAGTCTAATACAATTGCACAGTTGATGGTGTAATAAGCTGTGGTAAGATCTAATAAGATCAAGATGCAATATATGCCCACATCTGCTGTCAGCAGGGCCCTGTTAAATGTATATGCATCGATATCTCTACAGAAAAGATTAACTGTCCCTTTAGTTCAGTGTTAAGGCCGAGGAAAAGTATGGGTTAATTATGTTAGTTTAAGGCATTATGGGCTATTATATAAAGTATATGGCATATATAGCGATATATATGTAAGGGATAATGTGCACCGACGCGATGCCGATCTAGATCCCTCCTGCTTCGCGTCGGGCTCCTGATCAGCCTGTCGGTGTTCTTTTCCCCATAATGACCGCGTCGCAGCACATTATCCCTTACATATATACTGTGTATATATATATATATATATATATATATATCGGAATATGTAAAGGAAATGTGGTTTTCTGGTCCTCACTAAGATTGAAGGACGAATGTGTGTAAGTGGCTTGCATGTTGCTGCGCTCACTGCAGTCTGTATAGGGCCACATCACTGTTTATGAGTCTTTCTGTCAGAGATAGGCTTATAAAACGCTTGGGCAATTCAATACACTGTCCCTGCCTCCATAACTGACTCAACGTTCCCTCCAGGGCATGTGGCTAGTATTGGGACATCAGTTATTTTGACACTTGAGAGTGAAACGCATAAAGCGGTCTTCAATATTTGATAATGAATTCAAAGATGATAAAGTGTGTCCTTGGCAACTTTCATAAAAATTCATGTATTGCTTGCATGCTAACCAAAGAAAAAGGTGCATTCCATTTGAAAAGGTTTCGCCCGCTGTTGCAAAGGCATTTATATTCAAGGCTCCAACTTTTCACCTCACCAAGAATCACCGTCTGTTCTGTAATATAATTCAGATTGGAAAGAGCTGTCTTTGATGACTCTAATTACATTTTCACACCTTGGAAAAAAGAGTGAATAAAACAAGCTAAACAATTCTTTCTCTCAGACTGAAAGCAAAAAGAAGAGCTGGTTTTACCTCAGGATAAAATGCTCTGAATGTGGAAACAAGAGGAATCCAGCGGTTGGATGAACAGGTGGTTATACAATATGGAGCAGTGTAATGATGACCCTCCTCACCACAGGATCCACTGCATAAATATGCTCTCTCACCCTGCACTAAGTAAGTAAGGGTGTTAAATTAAAGGGGGATTCCTTCTCTGCCTCAACATGCATTAAAAGTTAAAATGATCATCCATTATTAAGTTCAACATAAGCCATCACGGGCCGACCAGAATGTTGAGCGTGTGCTATTGACAGCGCCAGATGATCTGAAGTCTGAGCGAAACTCATTAGTCCGACATCAAATCTGACATTATGGCTTTTGAAGAATGGAAGAAATTAGCTGTCCATATGGTCCGTGTGTTAAGCGATCATGTAAAGTGCCTGTACTTTTCATTCCCTGAAAGATTTATAAATAAATTATTTTCTCAACTCTTTCCCATCTCTCATCTGTCTCATTTCCTTCTGCTCATTCATCATTTTTTTTCTTTTCCCCCCTATCCTCCCATTGATGTTCGTCCTATACCTCGCAGCTCATTTTTTCTCATTAACCTCAGACTGAGAGAGGCAGTTAAGGGGTTAAGTGTGTTTGATCAAGTGGGTTGTAGTTGTTTACTTGGCGCTCATTCATAATGCACATTGGAGTCCAGGCTAACATCATAATACTCTGCTCATGGCAACGGTAAGAGGGCAGAGAGGCAGCAGCATTATGGATTGATGAATGACTGAGATGTTTGTTCTCCACCCTGAGTGATATTGATCTCGCTGGAATGTAGCCACACACACACACACACACACACACACACACACACACACACACACAAATCTGGGCAGTTGAGGCTGCAGGCATGTTTTTCAGCAGGTAACTATTGTGTGTGTGCAAAGGTGTGTTTACCTGGGTCTAATTGTGTGTGTGTTTGTTGAGGTCTTGTGTGGCCCTCTGTACTGTGTATCGAGCTCTTTCTCCCCCCCTTGTATAGATATGAGGCTGTGTTAAGGTTTGAGGTGAGCGCAGGGCCCTCGGAGCAGGTAATTCTAGGGATGAGAAAAAGCGCCGCCTTGTGCTTGGCGCCTACCTCATCGAGATCCTGGTGTTTTTCTGCGAGGGCGCTCCGGCACAGCGGTGAAAGGGCCGGATCAGCTGATCAATACATCCCCCCCTCCGCCCCATACTTGTCGTGTTATTCAATAATACACGTGAGTTCAACTGTTTCAATTACGTGTCCTTTTATTGGTAGCTCACATGCTCGTACAACCCATAGCTCACATGCTGGTACCA
>NW_011355500.1:0-656 GCF_000735185.1 Notothenia coriiceps
GAGATCCAGCAGGATTCTGTCAGGCTTTGTGCTTCAACTCCATATCCTTACATCTGCAGTTGTTGTGCAAGATAAGCTGCAAAAGACTCCACAGAACTGCTCATGAAATATGAACAGTTTCTGAGTGTTGGTAATGTAACCGCCGCCGCGCTCACGGCCTAAAGTTTAGCTGTTCTACTGATCAACGTTGCCCTCTGATTCAACTTGATCAAACAGCAAAAACTCCTCAGATTCAATTTAAAGAAACACGATACAGTTGGCAGTCAACAAAAAGGCTTAAGACAAGGATTTTCTCCCAAGAGTATGACATTTACTATCAAATAGACACATTTACAAACAATATTTTAAACAGCAAAAAACAAAAATGTATTAGGAATTCATCTACTATGCTATTTAAAATGGTATCCAGTGTATAAAAAACGACTAAATGAGCGCAGACAGTTACTGTTGGGAGGGGGAAACAAGCAGGTCAAATTTGAATACTACTCACCGCCACTCACACGTGCCCTGTACAGACACAGCAACTAAAAAGGAAGTGATAACTTAAGAAAAGTGCAAAATTAACTAAACACACACTAGGGCTGCAACTAACGATTATTTTGGTAGTCGACTAATCGGTCGATTATTTTTTCGATTAGTCGACTAATCTAACGATT
>NW_011355501.1:0-1008 GCF_000735185.1 Notothenia coriiceps
CATTACATTTGTGCTTTTTCTGATGTGGGAGAACAGGAGGCTTTATTTCCCTGTGGTAGAGTTAAGTTGAAAATACAAAAGCCTTTGGCATGACTCACTTGTCGTTGAGGCTCTTATATTTTTAATGCATTTTAAACCATGGCCAAGGAATCTGATACCACAGCAACTTATTGGGAGTTCGTCTAAAACGGTTCCTTGGCTTTAGATGCAAAAATCAAAGGCAGACATCTGAAGCTTGGGTCACTTATTCATAATGCCACTCAGTGTTTCACTTAACCATTGACTCTGAACTTGGAAACTTTTTCAGGTGAAGCCCCAAGCTGAAGGAAACTATTTTCAAAAACTGAAGATGGAGCCTTAACAAAAAATGTAGTCTCTGCTAAGAGCAAATAAAAACACCATGTGCGACCCATTAATGTTATTCCATTCTAATTCCATTTACTTTGAAGCATATTTTAGTTAATCAAACAATATTTACATTTATTTTAGTGTGTAGTGGAGGAAAAACCTTGTGGATGCAATTTTAAAAGTTGTTTTAAACCAAACATATTCACTGTGCTTTTCAAGTTTCATTAAAGAGGATACAAACCCTCAACTCATATTTTAAACATGAAGGATATCTCTTAAAGATTTGTAGTCTCATGAAACATTCCTGTGTGATGCATCAGATTAAATGTTCACAAAAAACCCTTCAATACTCCAAAATAAGAAGTCTGCTTACTTGCAGTTTGAAGCTTTCACTTTAGCTAAGAAACAACCGCTTATTATTTATTTTTTTTCCTTGATTTTATTTTATTATTTATTTGAGATGTTCTGTGTGAATCTTTGCTGTACTGTTTTTTTTTTTCACGCTTACCCTGTTGCTGCTTTGTACAACTGAATTTCCCCTCGGGGATTAATAAAGGTTCATCTTATCTTATTACCAGTTCCACCAAAAGTACAATCATGTGAAAGGCCAAATAATAAACATTTTGAACAGCAAATGCTCTCAATGTCCTGTAAACAACG
>NW_011355502.1:0-1591 GCF_000735185.1 Notothenia coriiceps
GCCAGACAGGCAAACAATTGCATTAAGCCATTAGAAATAGACGATCGGGCTCGATATATGGTTAAATATAGCAGTAGGCGATCGATTTTCATAGATGAGAGTACCATCTACGTCACTTTACGGCCCCGCCCACTTTTGGGGGAAACAACGGCTGTCATTTGAATGGCGATCGAGCCTGAAGCCACAGAGATCTTCTGTTACTGTCCTTTCTTCTTAGAGGAAGTACAGAAACACGTAACTCTGGATTTGTTTTAATGTTTGAGATGCAATAAACGACACAGCAACTTTTTGGCATGATAAAACTATTATGTTCCGCCCTATACAGTCTATGGTTCCGCCTCACTCATGAGAGTAACAGCTGGAGAAATTACAGCCTCGCCTACTGATTTTAATTTAACCATATATCAAGACCGATTGTCGATTACCAATGATCGAATGTAATTGTTTGCCTGACTGGCCATCGTAATCGAGCTCTTTGAAGATCCAAAAATCCACGGTTTTCCCAAAAAATTGATCGGATGGGCAAAAACTTCTGAATTTGTATTGACCGCCATTCAAATGACAGCGTTGTTTTCCCCCAAAATTGTGTGGGGCCGTAATTTTTGCCCGGAAGTGACGTAGGTGTTACTCTCATCTATAGTATGTAGGCCTATATAAGTTTAATTTGGCATAGTTTGCACTCTACACCGCACTCACTAAACTGGTCGAAATATTTCCACACATTAGGGGAGAGTGGGGTAATTTGTGCCAAGGGGCAAGTAGTGCCACCCCTGTTATCTAGAAAACCATAGAAGAAGTTGGTCATGTGACCACATATTTTCAAAGAGGCATCCATTTCAATCATCCTGCAAAGAAGAGAGACACATGGCTTGAGAGGTAAGCACATTTAAGTTCAAAAAACATTTTTTTGCCCTCCAAAGTAACATTTCTATGATCAAGGTTTTTTGATTGCTGTGTTTGAACAATTTAGAGAACTTTGAAAACAGTTCACACATGTTTTAGTGCTTTAGTAAGCTACAC
Source organism: Notothenia coriiceps (assembly GCF_000735185.1). Classification (NCBI taxonomy): domain Eukaryota; kingdom Metazoa; phylum Chordata; class Actinopteri; order Perciformes; family Nototheniidae; genus Notothenia; species Notothenia coriiceps. The sequence goes on from NW_011355502.1 coordinate 1,021, forward strand.
CATGAGTCTATACAGTTAGCATGATGCTAGCTCAAAACAGCTGGGGGATGCATTTTTTTCAAAATGGTGGGCTTGGGGTAATTTGTGCCAGTGGCACAACTTACCCAAACTTATGATTATTTACTATATATTACTTTATTGTATTTTATTGTTATTGTACATTGTATTCTTACATTTGATCACTAAAACTATGTGACATTCTTAATTTTAGACCAAAATCCATCATGCCACGCAAATACAAAAGGAAGACAGACAGGGTTTCAACTCCTCTTGAGGAGTTGGAAAGAGCAGTGAAAGAGGTGCAACAGGGGAAGACCATACGTCTTCTTCCCTTGCCAAAAGCCACATAAAGAAAAAAAAAATTGTAAGAAAGAAAGTGAAAACAAGAATCGTGACCGACACACCTGAGAAGATGGAGTTGGAGAAGGCTCACAAAGAAAAAGAAGATAAAAAGGCTGAAAAGAAAAAGAATGAAAGAGAGAAGAAAAGGGCTCTGAAAGCTGCAAATCAAACCAAAACCAAGAAGAAAACAGCTGTGGACAGTAGCTCAGAAGAAAGCTCCACCACCAAT
>NW_011355503.1:0-2195 GCF_000735185.1 Notothenia coriiceps
AAATAGCTATACTGACGATGCAGAAATAACGTTAACGTAGATATTGCAATATGGTTTGTTGAGCTGGAGTTGATTATTGAAGCTTACTGGTTAACGTTCATCATATTAAACAAACAGTTTGAATTTTGGCATACACGCCCCTCATATCTTTGACTGGCCACTGTCTTTTGTATTTTAATTTCCTACATTTTTGATGGTAGGCTGCCATGCTGGTGTTATCAGGTCCCATGGGGAATGTTTTCAACATCAGTCACCGTGTGTGTGTTTGTGTGTGTGTGTACCAACAACACTGTAATCTGTAGGTGGGTCATCATTCTTAATGCAGCCTGTGTCATCAGTTCCCGTGACAACAGGGGGAACGATGCAACCGATACATATGAAACAGGGTGCCATGCATAAACATGGGGGCTGCAGAGGGAGGGGGGCGAGGGCATCACGGGGCCTAGGTTGTGTGTGTGTGTGTGTGTGTGTGTGTGTGTGTGTGTGTGTGTGTGTGTGTGTGTGTGTGTGTGTGTGTGTGTGTGTGTGTGTTAGAGCTACCCATACCTGGACCTCTTTGCTGTTTATTATTCATGACACCCCTGAGTATGCTTCAACTGGCCCTTCCCCTTGGTGTGTGTGTGTGTGTGTGTGTGTGTGTGTGTGTGTGTGTGTGTGTGTGTGTGTGTGTGTGTGTGTGTGTGTGTGTGTGTGTGTGTGTGTGTGTGTGTGATGGATGGTGACAGCGTCAACTGCTGGTAGATCAGGATTAAGATCAAACACAGCTCAACGTCACACTCCGTCAGGTTTACTGGATGACACACACACACACACACACACACACACACACACACACACACACACACACACACACACACACACACACACACAGTCTTACATTTGGTTAAGGCCACAAGAAAAACCAAAACATCTAATTGAGATGCCAAACCTGAGAAACTGTTTACAAAAAATACTTGTATCTATGATTGAATTTATTCAAATCAAACAATAAGAGTATGGCGGGGAAATAAGAAATTAGTGCTTTTTTGTCTTTATTTAAAAAAATGTTTACTTGCATGTGCTTACCTCTACATTCGATGTCTTAGCTTACTGTTTTTATTCTGTTTTTGCTTTTTTCTGCAACGTCACTTTTCCTGTAATGCTTAACGTAGAGCTGCTGTGTCAGACAGCAAAAATAAAGAGACCCTCTTTTCCTCCAGTGCTCCTTCCTTCAGCAGCACCTCAGCAAACAACAGAGGAGGGGGGTAACACCAATGCAGTTGTGGAAAGTCATTAGGTACATTTAATCAAGTACTGTTTTTATTTAAGTAGTTTTTCTTTCATTGAGTATGTTCTATCACCTGCTACTTTCACTTCCGTCCCACTACAATTTGGAGGCAAATATTGTAGGTTAAGTCAATATACTTTTAACTCCTCTACATTGATATAACAAAATGTGTTATTTTGCATTTTATTAATAAAAAAACAAATCAACTTATGAGTATGACGTGCTATAATGGATTGGATTACGGATCTGGCAGTATACAAAAGTCATTCAAGTTAGCCCCACCTTGAACAATATATAGCAGCAAATAAAAATAATTTTAAAAAGATGTTCACATTTTAAATGCAGAACTAATTATAATCTAGTGACATAATGTATATTATTACATATATGCCATTCTGCATAATGAGTAATTTTAGTTTTGTTACTTCAAGTATATTTTGACTATACTTTAAACTAGGGGTGCACCGAATGGGAAATTCTTGGCCGAAACCGATACCGAAAATAGGAAACAGTTGGCCGAAAACCGAATGCCGAAAGGCCGAAAAATGATTAATAGAAATATATATATATATAATGTATACATTTTTTACCAATGTTGTTCAGCTACCTGATTATGGAAAAAGACATGATTATGGCAAAACTTAACTTAAATAGTAATCACTATTATGGGTCCATAAAACATTTATTCAGCACTTTTGAATGCATACAGTACATTAATTCCAAGTCAAGTGCATTTTCTCTGTAGGATAACTACAACAAAGTGCATTCAGAACAAAGCCAAGGTGCATAAACATCTAGGCCAGTAGGCCTACAACAAAATAGTGTAAATAAAGACTGTAACAGCCAGGCCTTCAACAACAAATGCACCTATAAGTGCATGCATACAAATGTGCACACTGGATAAATCCACATGAATGTAACTATTTAC
>NW_011355504.1:0-1558 GCF_000735185.1 Notothenia coriiceps
ACACACACACACACACACACACACACACACACACACACACACACACACACACACACACACACACACACACACACACACACACACACACACACACACACACAGTATTTCTTTATATTTTATTGTTTTTTATCTCTTTTTGAATATTACCTTTCTTTAGAAAACATTTGGAAAATTCTGAGATAAGTGAAAATTCTGAGAAAAAAGTGAAAATTATGTAAAAAGTGAAAATTATGAGAAAGATGTAAAAATGATGAGAAAAAAATGAAAATTACGAGAAAAAATGAAAATTACGTGAAAAAATAAAAATTCTGAGAAAAAAAGGAAAATTCTGTAAAAAGTGAAAATTATGATAAAGATGTAAAAATTATGAAAAAGTTAAAAAACTATGAGATAAAAATGAAAATTACGAGAAAAAATGAAAATTACGTGAAAAAGTGAAAATTACGAGTAAAAGTGAAAATTGTGAGAAAAAGTGAAAATGATGAGAAAATAAAAAATAGAATAAAGGAATTGTGATTATGATTCTAATAAAGATGTCAGTGATGATAACTCAGATGTGTTTGCAGACCTTGATGTTGCAGAATCGGTGATTCTCGCCCAGCTTCGCAGGAGCCTGCAGGTTCAGACGGAGAGAGAACATTAACTAAGGGTGAGATGTACATTATTACAGCATAAGAAGTATAGAGCAGATACAGTAAAGACAAAACACCTACATATTCAAAAAATGCAAAAGATTAACAAAGTCAGTACACAACAAGAGGCAGCATATCAAAAAAAGAGTGACCAGATAAACTAAAGAGCCGGCACTGTTCACATACTGTCAATACATTGAAGGGAAAATAAAGTGTGAATTGCACAATTGTGTTTCCAGGATTCAAGGATTCAAGGATTCAAGGCTTTTATTGTCATGTGTACATAGCTACAGTGTAGTTATGACTTATGACAATGGAAATCTGAGGTCACAGGCTTCTCCAACAGCGGAACACAATAACACAGATGTTAGTGCTAGTAAATAGAATATAATATAAATAGTTCTTAGTTTACGAGTCCTCTTATATCTGTTTCTTGTTTAACGCTGCTTGTATGTCGTTTCATTTGAGTGAAACAGTGTTTTTGTGTTGCTTCCCTTTCTATAGGGCCCGGGGAATCATGGGAATACTGACCTCTCTGAGGGGAGGAGCCTCTCCTCTCTCCGCTGGCTCCAGCCTATCAGGAGGAGGATCTGCAGGGTCTGGGGGCGGGGCTTGGGGTTCTGGTGGCGGGGTCAATCCTCTCCGACGGTACATCTTCAGCTCGATGGCCTCGTCCTCGTTAGAAGCTACACCGTTACAGTCTGTAGAGCTGAAGAACTCCTGAGGAGAAACAGCCGCTCAGAGAGCTGGGTGTGTGTGTGTGTGTGTGTGTGTGTGTGTGTGTGTGTGTGTGTGTGTGTGTGTGTGTGTGTGTGTGTGTGTGTGTGTGTGTGTGTGTGTGTGTGTGTGTGTGTGTGTGTGTGTGTGTGTGTGTGTGTGTGTGTGTGTGTGTGTGTGTGTGTGTGTGTGTGTACCTCCGCTCCCCT
>NW_011355505.1:0-5000 GCF_000735185.1 Notothenia coriiceps
GTGTGTGTGTGTGTGTGTGGGTGTGTGTGTGTGTGTGTGTGTGTGTGTGTGTGTGTGTGTGTGTGTGTGTGTGTGTGATAAAGAGCTGGGGTGAGAGAGAGAAAGATAGATGGTGTGTGGGAGGGATACGTTTTGACAAAGTTCCCCATTTTTCAGAAATAATCACTTGTTCCCGTTACAGAGACAGAGTCGTGTGACTCCGGGGCTGCTAAGAAGGCAAAGCCAGAAAAAACTCTGGTTGTCTATCTCTCTCTCTCTCTCTCTCTCTCTCTCTCTCTCTCTCTCTCTCTCCCTCCCGGAGCATCCGACCCTTGTCCTTGTGGATGCTAACGAGGGGGTGTGGCTGTCACTGGAGGCGTTGGGGCTAAATTACCATATTAATTAGCTCATCCTTTGACCGACAAACACAGAACTGAAATGTCACCACACTCACATTGGCCATAGGAAACACAATTAGTGGAAGTCATTATTGTTTTAGCAATGCCATGTGTTTCTCACTCCATTTCCTGTGTCCTCCTTTCCTCCCACTCCTCGGCTCCTCCTGCAGTGGTGGAATAAGTACTTTACTTAAGTCAAACTAGATATACCTTGGTCTAAAAATACTCATGTTTCTCAAAGTAGATATATTAATAAAAACTAGCTTTATTAGTGCTTGTGAACATACATTTGGGTATCTGGAGTGCCTGATTTGTGTGGGCTTTATGTAACAACCTGAAATAAGACCATCATATGTCCTTAAATGTAACAACATTTTACATTATGTTGTTGAATATTGCATACTTCAGTTTCATTACTAATAAATACACAAGCCAATTTTAGATCACTTAAATAATTGGTAAATTACAGTGGTATTCGTACTGCATCATATTATCATGTGTATTTTGAATGTTAAAAGTATTTATTAATGTCAGATAAATGTGCCGTAAGGTAGAACAATTCCCCTGCAGACGTGTGGTGTGGAAGAACAAAAAGCATTAAACAGAAGTACAAGTAAGTCAAAAATTATACTTAAGAGCCAGTCTGGCTGTAAATGTGCGACACCAAAACATTACATTCCTTACAGCCCTTCTCTTACTCTCATTTATGTCTCTGTTGTTAGCATGGAGCAGTTTCCTTCGCTCCTTCGAGACCTCGGAACAGCAGTGAGGTTTCACTTGCACATACTAATTATGTCACGCAGAGCAAAACTGCAGGGATTTCTATTTTGACAGGCATGGTGTGCTGCCAGCGAGCCAGGCTGTGTGTTTTTATCCTGACCTCTCCCTGAGCATCCCAATTTCTCCCTGCACCAGCCTGATATCCTGCACAGACACACACAGCACGCTACAGTTCCTCCAAAAGCGCTAATTACACCAGGGTTGTACTGCGGATATCATCTCATCTCTAAAGTTTTAAAGACAACAAGATGCTAATGATACTTTTAGCAGTCATTTTGAATGTGCTATAACTACTGAAAAAGATACATCGGTAGCAGTGAACCTCCATTTAACAAAGGAAAACGTCTGCATACAGAGAAGACATTATTTAATCTATACGAAATGCATATTTAAATAAACTTGATTCAGTTTTTGCCACTAAAACTGCAAGGCCCAATCTGAATGGTGTAACCCATTGGAAGGGGTCTCGTATGTAATGTAAAGTCCTCCCTACCCTATACAAGCTAGTTATTGAGTGTACTTTTGAAACTTAAGAATGTCTTAGCTAGTAAAGGCTTGAGTAAAGTGTTAATGGGTTGCAAAAAAAACCAAAAAAAATCTGAAGTGCAATCAACATTACAGGAAATTGCAATCTGTTAAGTAACTTTCGAAAAGAGTGTATCAAAGGCGAGGCATTAGTCCAATGTTATTAGCATGATGTTTTCTTATAATTTTTTTAATCTTCCGACTTTCCATCACACTTAAACAGCACTTGTATTCAGTATGAGGTCACTGTATGTTAACTATATATAATTTATTCTAAAGGTGTTATATATTAGCAAACAAAATATCAGTTTTTAGTTTAATCAACTATGCAAGTCACACCTGGAACTTCCCTGGTGTGATTATTCAATACAACTAATTACTATAGAATAACTGCTTTGTGTGGTTCAAAGCTTCTAACATAATCTCCACTTAATGATCACTTACATTAAAGCTATGTTTGAACCAGGAACAGAAAGAGACATGTAATACTGCCTGTCACTGAGAGATTATCTTGGGAGGGACCATGTGTACAGTATACCATATACTTCTTTTGATCCAAAGATCTGCAGTGCACACGTAAAGCACACCCCTTCACAACACCACTCCCCTTTGAATCACTGTCCCTGTCTTTGTGAATTCCTTGTGCAGGCATCTGATGAATAAGTTAAACCAGAGGGCACTGTACGGCTCCAATATCCTCCTGTGTAGATCTGACCCCGCACCGCTGCCTTTGTGTTCTCCTATGCTCTCAGAATGCTCTCATCATTTCGACATCAAAGACACTGTCCAGATATCTTTCGCCTCACATGGATCGTAGCTGGAGGTAACCTTGGAGCAGCCTATGCATGCCTGCAGGTCATGATACACGTGTGTGTGTGTGTGTGTGTGTGTGTGTGTGTGTGTGTGTGTGTGTGTGTGTGTGTGGTGCATTTATATATGTTGCCTGAGGCCAACCCTACAGCACAGAACATTTCATAGAATAAATGACGGAGAGTATACATATATGGAAGATGGATTGCATTGTTGGAGAAGCCTGTGACCTAAGATTTTCAACGACATAATTACTCTATGTTAGTTTGACAATGAAGAAACTTGAACCTTGAAGGATAGATAACAGGAAGAAGAGTAAGAGAGAAGCCGCAGAAAGAAAACAGAAATAAAGAAGTAATAAAAGGTAAAGACATGCTTTGTGTAACTTCACTGAGAAGACGTTGCATTTGTTTTTGCATTTGTTTTTGGGTTCGCTGATCCTCGGTGAGTGCTTTAGAATAACCCTCAGATTTCTGAGAATTCAAGAGACATTTGAGGCATAAGCGCGCAGCATCTACTTGTTTGCTCTTTCTAGAAAAATCTCTATTTTCTGGGAATGTCTGCTTGTTTGCGAAGCTTACACTCTCCATCTATTTTATGAGGTGAAGAACACACTCTCACCCCGGCTGAAACTCACGTGACCTGCCTTTACTTCAGTCCCAGAACACCATTAGCCAGTTTAATGTTGAACAGTAATGCTCACAATGGCAGTAACAAAATACCATTAGAAAATGATTACTATATGCTGAGTGCTGAGTAAGTATAATGGACTCTCTTGTACGCTCTTCTTATGAGTGATGTCTAATTTTAACAGGAAAAAAATATACTTGCTAGAGTTGTTTGAAGATGCTCCGAAACAATAGACTGTAATCAGGACGGCGATGTGCAGCATTGCATTAAAACAGGTAAAACACTTTTTAATTTGCATATTTTAATTGCATGTATAAATCTTTTACATCCAGCACGGAGGTTAAAGTGAGAACATTGTAAATTATGCTCATGTCAATCACTCCTGTGCGAGCAGCTGTTATGGAAACTGTAAAAGTAGAAGTATGGCTCCAACTATAAACTCCAACTATAAACACTTATGACAATTACAGTTACAGTAAGTATCTGAAGGGGACAATGATAATACATTTAATTAGGATACAGTCCTTATAATATTAGCATTTTCATGTATTATGGATTTGAATTTAAAAGTTAATTAAGGACTTAGATCAGAAGTTACAGAATGATAAGTGGACTAAAGTTTACAATAACAATATTTCAAAGTAAATTATCTTAAGCCTGTATGTGACTGTTTTTAATAAAGCGCTTTGTCATTGAACAGCATTTGGATGCTAACGCTAAGAGCGTTTGGAGAAGTTTCTCTTTGTGATGTTGACTTTCTGTCTTCAGATATCTCAGTATATAGCGTGCGTCTCTTTTCTTAAAGTGCTCCATTTTTATTGGCAGTGTTCGATATTCCATTCTAATGCATTTATAGTGAATGAGAACTTCAAAAGGAGCTTTTACTTGTGAGTGTGAACCAGTTTACCTCGAGCTAAACGTAACAGAGAGCGACGGAGACCTTTTGATCTCTGGCTGTGCCCTCAAACAGATTTCAGCTTCCAGAGATGCAGGTACATCACACACATTTCTCTCACACTGAAAAACACTTGTTAACTAGCACTACACATTTCTTATGATATTTAATGATTAACTCTTAAAATAGAGTCTTACTGTTTGCGTGAAAAGACTTCCAGTGATGTGTTTACAATATTTGGCGGACTAGGAATTAGATGTTGTTCAAGTCTGTACTAAAGGGAATATGAAAGCTACATTTTGTCTCAAAATGTGTTGAACCTTCTTGCAAATATATAAGTTTTTTTGCAAATCAGTTTAAGTGTTTCAATTCCACGATGGCTACTTATAATCTCTACTTCTGTTAAAGCAGAATTTGAGTATTTGACATGCTGGATGGATGCTACAGCCAGTGGGCAGCAGGCATGAAAAGCTCTGTCTATGGCAATGCCAATAAACACACACACAGAGACACACACACATTGAGTGATAAAGACACTGAGACATCGAGACTTTGACAACTACACAAGTAAACACATACCACCAGCCTTAGCAGCAGCTGGTGTTGTCTTTAAAAAGTTAAACCACACACACACACACACACACACACACACACACACACACACACACACACACATTAACACAGTTCAGTTTCCATAGAAATTAGGAAACTTTGTTGCATGATATCGAACTGTTGTTTGCAGTGACACAAAATGGCCGTAACTCATATGTGACATTAAGAGACTGTCTGCAAAATTTGACAAACTCAATAAAAAAAGAGGGAGAAATAAATACTAAGGAAGAAAAAGTGTAACCGAGGAAAGGTAAAAAGAGAGACATGGTGCCCTTGGAAACACCTTATTACTCCAACTTAATGTACTGTAACATGTTCTCCTTCCTCTCTCTCGTCAGCTGTGAGCTGTAAGTGTTGCACTCAGGTAGACC
>NW_011355506.1:0-1433 GCF_000735185.1 Notothenia coriiceps
CTACTGCAGACAGTAGCAACAGGTCAGATGGGGACATCACGTTACCCTCCGTTGTGGACACTAGCTTACTCCCGCCTGACTCGCCACCCTCGCCCCCGGAGCAGCAGTCTTCGTCGCCCGAAACTACGCCGCCCCTCTGCGGCCCGCAGGTGCCAGGATACCACGGCAAAACAGAGCCTGCCCAGGTATATCTTAACAAGTACCCGCCTGTACAGTGGGGTTAGGCGGCTATTTTGCAGCTCGTGGTATACAAATAGACAATGGCTAGAATATTCATGTGAAAATAGTGCCATATTCTGCCATGCGTGTAGAAATATTGGGTCAAAAATAATGCATACAATAGCGCAGATGCCTTCACCACGAATGGATACAAAAATATCTCATATCACAAGCTGATGTTGCAGCTGAAATGTTCTCCAGGTCACAAAGTCAACCTCACATGATGATGTGATACCAGTTTTCAAGGACAGTAAATGTTTTCTTCCCAGAGTATATGATGGGACCAAAGTGATGATTTAGTACATGGTTTTAATAATACTTTTGCCATTTCAAACCATGAGCTGGTTTAAATAATATTTGCCTTGATTTACAATATCTTCTCATTTGTTTTATCAGTACAATTTTGAAGCTTTTGTGCTTTTCTTATAGTCCACTTTGGACTATGAAATATTTCATGATTGCACTTTTAACTCACTTGAAATGTTCTCACTTGCTTGGTTTCAAAACATAACAAATGCCATAATCTGTTCATTGGGATCAATGCTATTTTTCATTGCTGTTGCCGGCCACTATTGCTCATGTAAACCTACTACTGCTGCGCCCCCTGTAATCTCAGAGGCACCCTGAGTCCTTTTGTTCTGGACCCGGGCCTGTACACGGCCATATACTAAACAAACTACAGAGCTCACTCCGTGCCCTGTTAGTGCTCACTTCCTGTCTGCCTTCTTCTGGTGATTTATCTGACGTCCAGCGCTCCGTCTTTTAACCTCTTTTCCTTTCTCTTTCTTGATGCTCCTTAGCAACCTTCATTATAGTCCTTGACAGTGGTCTGTACTGTATTAACAACGTGTCACATGTTAAGAATTTACAATCAGAATCGAGAAGTCAACTAAGCCCTGTAATACAAGTTGTTAGTAGCCTTAAGGGCCTACACAGTTGTTATGCTATACCACATTGCCCTTCACTGGATGTATAATGAGCTGTACTAAACTACATTTTAGCATTTAAAATACCTAGCCATACCAGGAGCAAAACAACAAACTATGAATGTGTCATACCCACTTAAGAATTGAAGAATTCAGTTTGTTTGTCTCCAATTTTAACAGCACACTTATTTTCTAAATACATTGATTTAACTAGAGAATACATTTTGCCCCCTGTACCACAATGTAGAAGTCTATAACAGAGCCCTTCATGCCGAATAGAGTCCAAAG
>NW_011355507.1:0-1969 GCF_000735185.1 Notothenia coriiceps
GCCTGCTGGTCATTCCGCACACGCACTTTAAAACCAGAGGCGATCGAGCCTTTCAAGCAGTGGCCCCCAGACTGTGGAACGCGCTGCCACTTTGCTTGCGCACTTTAAACTCTGTGGAGCCTTTTAAAAAGCAGCTGAAAACCTTGTTGTTTAGACAGACTTTTAGTAAAGGTGAAGGTTCTTTTTGACAGTTTGTTTTATGTTTTGATGTTGTGTTTTGATGTGTATATGTAGCTGTGTGTTCCTTGTTTTACACCATGTATTCTCCTTTTTATCGTGATCTCACTGTGAAGCACTTTGTGAATCCTTTCTGTGAAAAGTGCTATATAAATAAACTTTACTTACTTACTTACTTACTAGCGACCGGTACATTAATGAGAAACCCTAAATGTTTGAGCACCCTCTATGAAACGTCAAGCTACCCCACAGCACCCCCAAAATAAATATCTGGCGCCGCCACTGACCGTGACTATTTGTGTTGGGGGGGCCCGACTTTTTTTTTTCTCCAAAGGGGGGGCCTAACAAAAAAGTTTGAGAACCACTGGGTTAGACAGAGGTACCCGTTAATACAATATTTTTCATCTATCCTGGCTACGGCCCTGCATTCAGTCAGGGCTAGCTTGGAGAGCATTATCAGTAGTGGAATAGCCACACATCTGAAATGGTAGCATGCAACATCGAAGAGCATCGTTGAACAACCAAAGGGTCACACAGAGAATACATGTACTATATGATACCCGTTTCATTATTCTGTCCATCAATCATTCCCTTTTTGAGCCACAAACAGCAGACAAACATCAGTTCAGGTCAATCATAATTTTTATTACGAGGTTTTCAAATATAACAGCACAAGTGTCATGATTCACTCTCCATTGGAAGGCTGTAAAACACGGATTAACTCGCACAGCTTTACACGTTATATGTTTCTCACATTGTCCGTCCCTTCATCAGATATTTTGAAACAGAAATTATATAATCATTTGCTTATATTCCATTTGACCTGTCGGACATTTGATTGCGACAGTAACGTTGCAAAATCAAATAATTTTGCTTTCGGTTGCCTGACTGATTTGGTATAGGCGTGTGCAGCTCAACAGATATAGTTTCATTTAATGTTCTCAGTTATTCCGCTTGGGGCTTATCGGACCCATTTTTAGGAAAATGCCAATCTTGAACCTGCACTTATTCATAATTTTACATTAGCGATGGATCAGAGTATATTGAGGAGAGGGTTATTGGTAGAGCCAAACACAGAGTTATAACCCAATTTTGCATGCTCAATTTTACAGAGCTTTTTAGTCCGTTTAGTTTTTTTTGCTAAATGCATGCAACATCTATGAATAAATGCAGCTTTAAATCAGAGTCGGTCATTTGGTATTGATAGAAAATCACAGCTTGTTTATTCCACCAGTAAACACTTTTTATATGCATCACATTCACCACGCTTCAAAATGGAATTGAAATTTAATGCGTAATCACTGCTGTGGTCCGATTGGTCTTATATGGTCAAGCTGCATAGCTCAAGGCCCTGCCCACCTCGTTCTTCAGACCAGATGCAGATTGAATAAGCCACCAAAAACACACGTGTAAACAGTGCAACCTTAATATTTCAACGTCAAGTAACGTTAATCAGCATATGACCTGTGCTAACCTTACGAGTTTGTTCATGTTAGTTTTAGCCTGCATTCCCTTCATAAACTAAGATTAGCTGAAATCATAACAATAAACTTATTGCAGTTTTTATCGTTGTGCTAAAGTTGACATTAGTTTGCTAATGACCTGAGCATAGCTAGCTTACGTTAGTGAAATCATTACAATATCCATGTTGCAGTTTATATTATCATTGTGCTAATGTTAACATTAGTTTGCTGACAACACTAGCTTATTTTAGCCGACATCATTATAATATTTTTTGCTTCTTGCTTCTTTTTCCTGTTGTGCTAATGTTTCAATACAGTTGTCTAACATC
>NW_011355508.1:0-4710 GCF_000735185.1 Notothenia coriiceps
TAAATTACGTTATTAGTAGATACATTATTAGTAAGTTGTAGTGTGTGTGTGTGTGTGTGTGTGTGTGTGTGTGTGTGTGTGTGTGTGTGTGTGTGTGTGTGTGAGAGAGAGAGTGTGATTAAAAATAGCGCCATTGCTTTTACAATAAATAAACATTGAATGTGTTTAATTGAATAGGAAAGGGGTTTCCCGCAATTTCACCACATAAAATCACATAAAAACCCTGCATGTTTAATAGCATAATCAAGGATTTTAGCCCACATAATCAAGGATTTTAGCCCGCATAATCAAGGATTTTAGTCCAAATAATCAAGGATTTGCCATGTTTTGTCCTTTCTGTGGCCAACATCTAGGGACAGTTCAAGTGTTCTGTGGCTCCTGTGGCAAAAATGTACAGTTTTTGGCAGAAGTTAAACATAACAGTAAGTTCACTTTTTTTTATTGTATCTGTTTCAAATGCAAGAAATAAGGATTCAACACACAACTTTGTTTAGAATACTAATTGGTAGATGCGACTAGTTATCATCATGAAGGACACATTTTTTCATTGTCGGTTTATGTGAAAAATGTAGAAGCCATCATTAAATTGTAGACCAATGCATGATTAAATACACAAAACAGCTTATATTATACATTCATAATTGTGTATTAGTTCTATCTTTATAGAGAACATTATACATTTAGAATCAGATTTTGAGACAGTGAGTGGCTGGGAAAGTCACACCGCCATGGGGCACAAACAGTTGCTGACGTGATGTTTTCTTCGCATTCTCAGGCATTCCATAAGGAGGGTCAGGAACTCACGCTTGGGACCACCAGTGTCCACTCCATCCTAAGTTTGTCCCTCATCATCAGTGAACTTAACTGACATCTCATGAGATGGATCGAATGAGGCACCTTTGAAGCCGCGGATTGCTCCATCCCACACATTGGCTCTATTCATATTGAACCTGCTGCAAGATGTATTTGTTATTTTTCTACATGTGTGTATGTGTGCCGCAGTCAGGTATTCTGTGCTGGGAAAGACAAAGTGATGTATTGTAATATTAAATGATGAAGCTAGTAATAAGATTTACAGTATAGAATAGAACAATTAAGTTGTAATAGTAACAATTAATTTGGGATGCCAGAAACTGACCATGATCAAAATCGAAAATCGGACAGCCCTGGCGAATATTAATCGATTATTTGCCGCCGCAGACCCAACCCAATCATTTTCGATCATGGAGACTGTAACGAATATTCGAAAAATCGAATAATCGCTGGCATAGTAACAATTAATACCTTTGCTCCATTTTGTCTTCTGGCTCAGACTGGCTATCAATAATGATAGGTGCATACACATTTGTGTGCTTGCTGCAGTGAGAAGACAGTTGAATAATTACTTCAAATACATAATATATGCATGACAGTCATATTTACAAAAGGATGTCGATCCTCTTCCTGTTTTTTTCAATACATTGGGTTCTAAACTGACAACAGCACTTTTGTCATACTCCTGCAAAATCCTTGTAAACATTTGAAATGGATGCAAGAAACAATATCTGATCTTTGAAAAATATTTGTGGGTGTTTTTTGTATCGTCTTCACTACGATGTCAGATTTTGTGGATGTCATTTGGAAATGTATTAAAGTATATTTTTTCTGCTTCCTGGCAATGTTACCCACTGTGATTGGAGGCTATGTGTTTTTGACTTTGCATATCGTTTTTGTATTTGCAGCGTTTTTCTGTTGCGTTTGTTTTCGGGGTTTTTGTGTTGTATTTAGTTTGCATAATTTCTGTGAATGCATCGTTTTTTTGTTGCATTTGTTTTCAGGATTTGTTTGTTTTTCATTTAATTATTTGCAGTTATTTCCTGCTTATGTATGGGTTTTTGGCCGTCGTTCCGCATTTGCACCTGCCGGCCACCGTAAATAGACCATAACATATTCTTAGTAAATATCTATGTCTGAATATGTAATTGTTTTGTTAAACAGTTTTTCTTGTTGTGGGACCGCACTTTGTACTAATTTGGTAGAATGCCCCGTATATGTTTGGCTCAGTAACAATTCTCCAGTTAGCCGCCATTTGTGTGTCCCCAAACGCACAGGTTAGACTATAATCCTTCTAAACAGACATTGACATTAGTGTATAGACTGATTTTAAATGCCATTTTCTTAATGTCTTTCATTTTTTGTAAAGCACTTTGAATTGCCTTGCCTTAAAAGTGCTATATAAATAAACATGCCTTGCCTTGCGCTGCCATACTGTCCTAAAGGTGCACACTTTAACTTTGCGGAACTAATTCGTTTGGGGTTGGGTGCAAAGACTGCTGTATGTTCAGGTGTTCCAGCTGCAGAGCTGTGAAATCAGGGCAATGAGCCCCAGGGTATTCCAGACCTACAGGTTACTGCAAATAGTTGCACACTAGCAAAAAGTGTCTCTTTCCAACTTGATGTCCCTGCTGTTCTGACATGATTAGTATTGCCAAAGCATCCAAGTGCAATCAGATGATACCGTGATAAATGCAGTCCTTCCTCACAGCGAACATCTGCACCCTTTGACTTCTCTCATCGCTTTCTCTTTTATCTCTCTCTGCCTTTATCTCATCTCACTTTGAGTCAGCGTGAGCCAAAGTGAGATGTATTTATCACTTTCTATGGACAGAAGGCCTGCATGAATATTCATACACTCATGATTTGTGCATCATCAGTGGGACTCGATTTCCCCCCCCTTCTTTCCTCCTCACTGCGTATCCTGGTTACATGGAAGTGCAACAGTGCTGCTCTCTGCATGTGCCCAACATTAGAGTGGAACGAGGGATGACACTGCAGCGTTTAATGCATTTCCCTTGTCCTCATTGTGTTCTTGTTAACTCTTAATCAGCTTTGCCGGAATATAAATTAAAGTTGATTATTTATGATGCGCTTAATGAAGTTCTGGGTAAATTGAGCTTTGTGTTGCGAAGCACTCAACGCCTCCTTGCAGGGTGCATTAATCATTCCTACACTCCTCCTCTTCATGTGCAAGATAGCCGAAGATGGAAGGGAAGGAGGGAGGGAGAAGTAGAGCGCTGGCACGCAAACCTTCCTGCTGCTGTGTGTGTGGTAGTAAAGGTGAGGCCAGGTGAGAAGGTCAGCCATGCCCTGAGGACCATTGAATAACTGGGCTTTTTAATTCTGTTTCTCTTCTGCCAGACTTCTGGTTGGCAGGGTGAAAAAGGCCGCCGTGCTCCTGCTGGGCTCTCTGAAGTATGAAATGAATTCATTGGTGTTGTTGCTTACTCGAAGAATGTCCAGATGTAGCCACAGTGGGACCCCCCCACTTAGAGCGCTCCGCCCCCACAAGAGGATTTTGTTTTGGAAAAAATCATGAAATTCCCCCTTCAATGTATGAATTAGGAGGGGGTGGAGGGGGGGTACACCGAAATGACACATCTGTGGTGCACTCCTGCAGCTGTTCACTTCTATTACATAAAGAATCAAAGTTTAATGTGCCAGAGAAGACAACCGTGTGCATGAAAAATACAACAAACTGCTTGACACACACTTCTCTACGTGCAACACTTGCATATAACTTATACAGAGAAAAAGGTCCAATAGACTGGTTCAGGAATGAGTCTTTGAACAGAGAAATAAGTTAGCCCTGCACCTCTGTAGCTAGTTATACTATGTTAGCTGTTACTAGCATAACAAACCTAGCATTTCACCTCTTCCAGTTTCCTCCTCTTAAAGTCAATGTTTCTTGGAACACGGTTTTGGTACCTGAAATGAGGTCTATTAAATACCACACTCGTGAATGTCCGAAGCTTCCATGTGGCATTAAAATTGTGGCTGCTAACATGTGGCCAAATTAGACGGCTAAATGCCAAACATTAGCCGCCTTTAGCTTAGCGGTGATGATGGGCATCCCGTTGCTTTGTGAGGAGGGAGCCATTGCTATGTCAACTTCCGGTTCAGCCTAAAAATAATGTCAACACTGCATTTTACTATCATTAATAGAGATTAATGATAGTCAAATGTACTTAGTTATATGTTGCTGTGCTAAAATACACTTTAGCTCAAACAATTGATCAGTAACTTGATTGACAGAGAAATGCAATTTGTGATTGATAAATTGTTTATCAAAGAAAAAAAGGCAAACATTCCCTAGTGTCATTATGTCCAATATCTAGGTTCGAAATGTTCAAACTCTTCAACTAAAAAATAATCATTCATTTACACCCAAAAAAATGATGTGCGTTATAATCTGTGTCTTACCTTGAGAAGGGATCGTTTCCTCATACATTTACTGAAAGTTTGCACCGGATGTAGTTAACGAACAAATAAGCTAATCAACAGAAAAATTAATTTGCAATCAAATTAATTCAATCCCTTAGCTACATCTTCAAACAAAGATGACAAACATTTCTTAGTTTGAACTTTAAGTGTTAAAAATATTATTGAAAGAAAACTAAATATGTTTGGAATATGGCGAAAAAAAAGACAAAACCCTGAAATTTGAAAAGTAGAATTTCTTTTTTTGCTGACATTTTATAGACTAACAATTTATTTGAAAAGCTCACATAATGCTTCTGCTTATACAGATTTATCCCAAATTCCATTTGAAAAATCAGCATTTCACATTAGGCTCTTTTAGGCAAGGCAAGGCAATTTATTTGTATAGTATACAATTCATACAGTGATGCAATTCAAAGTGCTTTACAGGATCAAACAGAAAATACAATACAT
>NW_011355508.1:4842-12724 GCF_000735185.1 Notothenia coriiceps
CTATGACGAGACATAAAACCAGATTGGAAGGTGTCTAAAATGTTATTGGAGGTAAAAAAAAAACTGTTAAGTTGAAGGTAGACAACCTTTGCAATTATTTTGCTTAAAAATGGTAAATTTGAAATTGGCCTGTAATTACTGATACTGTGTATCGAGGGTGTTCTTTTTTAGCAGTGGCTTAACTCCGTTTATGATTTTCCATGCTCAGAAGTACACATGTTCCTGTTTGTATCGTTTTGTATTTAAATTATGAACAATGCACGACTTGGTGTTTTCGTAAAAATGTTTTACTCTTACTATTTACAGTGTAGATTTTTACTGTCATTTTGCAGTGTAATGAGCATTGCACTTGTACGATTCTTTTTATTGCACCATTACTACAGTTTCTGATACAACTGGTGTTTTGTATGCATGTGTGTTCAAAGTCTATGAGAAATCTGTTTTTTAATCAGTGCTCAAATGAAGAATCTTTACATCTTTTGTGTATTTAAAAACGTCAATCTGAAGGTTTTAGCCACACCGAAACGCCCTTGAATCTATTTTAGAAGTTGACTTTTCACTGTGGCAAACCTCCTGCAGGTTTCCACGTCTCTAGCCCCAGCAGCGAGGGCCAGGAGAGATGGGGAGGGAGGAGGCTTCTGCAGGAAGTGGAGAACAGCAGCCTGGAGGAAATTGAGAGTGAAGGATCTAAGAACTGCACTGCTCCAGGTAAGACTGAGACGGGATGAAAGAGAGAGGACACACAAGTGCCCCCCCACCCCCACCCCCTCCCTCAAGAACATAAAAAAGGGAGATGAAAAGCATGTTCTCTCTTTACTTTTCTTGTACCCCTTATTCGCTTCCCTAATGTGATGTGTGATGTGATATGTTTTCCCATGAGCGCAGGCTACAGCAGGCGGAGACATCCAGCTGCCTCAGCGGTTTCACACTTTTTGAGAATCTTGCAGATTTTATTCTCACTTCCTCCACCAAGCTTTACCTCACCATCTCTCCCATTGCTTTCCCCCGTGTTTCCCTCACATTTTTCCCCCATGGTGGCCACATTTCAGAAAAAAATCTTGTTTCCATAGCGACCTTTTTATCTTATCATCAACTTCAGTTTGAGGCACTCAGGATGTGAGGATGCAGCTGAAGGCATTTTTTGAGGTTTGTAAAGTCAACACATTGACACATCTCGGTGACTTTATGAAGTCATATAAAAGATCTCTTCTCATGGATATTTCCTTATGTATGCATGGACTCGCTTATCTGCTGCTATTTTTAGAGTAAAAGGAGATTTCATGTTCTCTCCGGATATAATTAATGTGTACAAGGTAGGTCGCAGCGAGGATGCTGCACTGCACACCACACTGACATTTGTCTCTTGTACCTTGAGCAAGAGACAACCCCCCCCCTCCTCTTTTCGTGAGCTCATTAAGCAAAATGGGCGTCATCAATCTCCTTCCTCACCTTCCCAAGGTTGCCACTGTCATCTATAAAGGGAGCCAAGGTCACAGTGCAACTTATTCTCTTATCCTGCTTATTATACAGTTCCTCCTCCCGGGCTAAATTTAAAACTCGTACCCTGGTGGTTTCGGCTCATGTCACCCTCTGGAGGACAGCAACGTTTTTAGCTAAAAAAGCTTCCATTACCGGTGATTTCTGCTCCTGTCCCTAGTATGAGACCAGGGGCGGACTGGGAGGAAAAAGTGGCCCGGGGATTAATTGACAGACAAGCCCACTTAATGCGCGGCATGTATCGGCCGACCGGCGATGAAAGTATGTTACTTAACAAAAAACCCTATGCATTTTATGTTATTTTGGACCATTATTCATATAGTAATCAAATTACCTGAGCCATTGAGTTGCCTAGAGCAAAATAGTTACAGCATATATTTATTGATTTTAATGTTAACAGATCCTGGATGCAATAACATTTGGACCCAATTTGCCTGACTTGACGCATGGAATAAAACATGGGCGTAGGAAGCATCCTCAATGTGGGTGAGACAATTTAACAGGGGATGGGCAGGTGGTGGTCCTCACCTCCTCTAGGGGGGTGCTGGAGCATGCTCCCCCGGGAAGATTTTTTTTTAAAATGTTGAAGTTAAATGCATCAATCTGGTGCACTTTGAGAGCAAAATTAGGGACTAAATCTATGGATACATCTCTCAACACCCATATGAAACAGAACTGTATACAGATTTACTTTTTCTTTCAACATTTATTTGAACAGCAAGTGGAGGCAAAAGTGACTGCACCCAAAACAATAAACCTGTTAGCTAATTAGCCTAAACTCAGTAACAGAATGTGGGCAACACGTTCTTCTCCACAGCCGCGCGACCTCTGAGTCAGACGTCACTTCCTCCTTTTCTATCCTCCGGGTACAGCCGCTCCCACTGAACCCCGTTTCCCTGCCAACCCCTCCCTCTGAACCCAGGGCTCGCTACAATACTGTATACACAAACTATAGAAAAACGCCTTTACGCTTTGGAGCTTGTTTATCCATCTGTAAGCAACTGCTAGCTAGGTCTCTCAGTCACTCACTCCTGATCGTTCACTGCGCAGTGACAGCTGCTACGGGCCTAATGTGTGAAAGTGAAACTATCTGATAGATAGAACATAGGTAGCCTATCAAAACGGCCCAGCCCAGTGGGGTGTGGGCCACACCCCTCCAGGGAGTGGCCGGAACACTTACAAATGTAACAGGGGGTGTGGCCACCTGACCTCACCCCCTGTACTAGCCGGTAGGATTTAGGTAAGCAAAAGATACAAGAAAAAGGGAGTGGCCGGAACACTTATTACAAATGTGGGCCGGTAGGATTTAGGCAACGAAAAAAAAAATATTTTTAGAATTTCATATCCAAGGTACTTGCTCCCGTCCCCGCTGACCGGTTAACCCCTTATGGCCTCTCTTCAAAAAGGGGCCCGGCCCACGACACGCACATAAAAATTANTGGAGGTGTTTTCGGGGGGATTTTATCCTTTGCAAACCATTTACATCAGAATCAGAACTTCTTTATTTGAGAAGGATTTAAGTGCAGATAAAGTATAGAGATTAGACTTGCATATTAAAAAATAAGAAATTGGTTACAATACAAGGTTTGTTCAAGATTTCTTCACGACCAGTTTGCGTTTGTGTGTGTCTCCGCTAAGCAGTACAGCACAAGCCTGATGAGGAGGCAATCCAAAGAGAGCTGTGTGTTCTGGGAGGAAGCGGCGCGGCAGAGGCTGATTGTTGCCTGAAATTAAAGGCCAGCTGATCAAGAGCTAGGAAGATGACGGAGAGAGACAGTCGGAGTTGACCTTTCTTTTATTACGGAATACAGGAATTTTGATGAAGCTCAAATTGATGTTGCGAGGACACATTTGATGGCCCACTTTGAAGAGGAGATCAGTCATCCTGTAGCTTTTATCTGAAGTAAAGCCGAGCAAATGCTCTTTCTAACACGCGGCCATGCACATACACACACAACACACACTTTCTACTTCCTCCATTATACACAGTGCAATTCAGCATAATATCTTATTATGAGGTACACACCAAAGTATAGTAAGTATATATTGTAATATACATCTTGTATATTGTAATACAATGTGCACATTTTTACTTCTATGTTTATTATATTAACATTTGATTGGACATTGTTTTTTTTCCCATTCTTAAATGGAGCAAGTGTCAGAAAATCCTTCTTTCCCCTATTTTAAATAATATACATTTCATATTGCACATTCCTACCTTAACTTCTTGTGTCTATATAAGTATATCTTCCTTACTGTATTTTATCTTTTTTTGGAAATGTTACATTAAAGTCTTATGTATAATAAAATATATAAATATCTAAAAAAAAAAAATTTAAATCTTTTTTGCACATTATGTTTATATAAATATTTTCATTCTATTTTTATTATTTTGTCTTTTATTGCCCATTTCACTTTAAATTCAAATTTTTATATAAATACTTTTTTTTAACTTTAATTTGATATTTTCATATACATATCTTGTGTTTTGTGTTATTTTATCTTTCATTGAAAATGTAAACATAAATTACATAATTTATACTATTTATATTTACTACAAATTATATTCTATTCTATTTTTTATTCTTTTCTTTATTTCATTGTAAAATGCAGTCATGACAGGATTGTGACAGACTGTAGCGTTTGCTTCCAGCTCCTCTTTCAAACATATTTCCAAGCACAGGTGGTGAATGTACCCCCCCGAGCCGCTCTGTGTACATTAGCATTGGCTGTGTGATTAGGTGTGCGTACCCCGACCACGTGACTTGCTCTCTAGGGTTCTCCCCCCGGAGGCTGTCCTCCTCCGTTATGAAACATCCTCTCAGCACCGCTCTCCTCCGACGCAACACTCCATTTTAGGACAGGAGGCTGCTGTGACTTCATCAGGGCTTCCCTGTGAGAAATGTGCTGTGTGTACGCCTGCGTGGGTCTGCACATTGAAGCGCTGGGAGGGGAGCCTTGTTAAGGAGAGTATTGATTAATGCGAGGGTGCCTGCTTTCTGCAGCAAGTAGGAGGGCATCCTGTGTGAGTGTTTGTTCAGATTCTATGGCTTCACGTGGGCAGCTTCATCCCCATGTGCCAGAGGCAAGAAACCAAGCCATAATAACCAGCTGATGAATTAATCAAATCAGAATAAAATTATCACTCCCTAAAACCTCGACAAGATACCTCTACTAATCAACTGCAACATTGACCCAGGGTGCTCCCGCAATGATTTCCTCTGAGAAATCAATTCTGCCGTATTACAATATTAGCTCTGAGTGGGCTGCTGCTGCCTTCCCAACAACAACAACAACAACAACAACAACTGTATTAGCATTTGCAGATTGGCAGAGTCATTGCGTTGTTGCAGGAGCCCCGTGCTCAGGGGAATAAGCCCGATCCATCACGGCAATTAGCTCAGTGAGCGGGGAGTCCTCTGCTCATCAGATCCTGCTGTTTCCCTGCCTCACTCCCTCTTCCTCTTCTCTAACATTTATCCAACAGTTTTCTGATGTTGTTTTCCTTTTCTTACTCCACTCATGTATAGTCTGTCTCTCTCCCAAGTCTTCCCACATAAGGAGGAAATGCTTAGTTCCCCTGCTGAATAATGGAGCCCGGCTGGTTTGCCAGCAGCAGAAGTGGCACAACACACTTTTAAAGATTCATCCTGCTGCTCTGACTTTGGGCAGGCTGCTTCCTGAGTGCCAATCATCCTGCTTTGCTGTTGCGTTCCAAGGATTTTTGGGAGGACATAAAGGCTCCTGCACACAATATTGTTCTGAACAGCATGCTGAGTGTATCGTTGAACTGGGTTGCAGGCATTTTTTGGCATTTTATACTTTTTAGTAAACTAATAGACAGGATATGAGGTGGATAGAAATGTACCAAAGGTTGTTGGCAAGACTCTTAAGAGCTTTTCATTACATTCTTAGCCACATTTGATCATCGGCTTATTGTCAATCACTCTTTGCATTTAGTCTTCGTTTTAAACCAAATGATCTGTATCGTATTTCAGCTACTTTAACAAGCTTCTCTTTACTCGTTGGCTATATGTAAAAAGACAAAAACATCCTTATTGCGATAATGGGGCTGCTATAATGAGGTATTTTCTCTCTAGTTAAGAGGACATTGTTTTCAAGTCTTTTTGTAATGGGGCAGCCTTGATTGTACATCTGTAATCGAAGTCCATATGAGTTTGATAGCGTGAGCAAAGAATTCAATTATGTTTGAAATATTCTGTGAAGGCAATTCCTTCCTCTGCCTTTGCATGACTAAGCCAGCCAACACGTACTGTACAAAGTAGCACATGGATGGTGCAGGAAGCAGCTGGTAAGGTGTGCTTTAAGGATATGAATATTTAAATCAGTATGAATGCCTTATGAGGATATGCTCTTTACAGGAAAGAAGCCGATAGTTCTCAAATTGTAGACCAGGCAGTTTGACCCGAGGCATGCAAACAGCTGAAGAAAGAGAAGTTACATGCAAACAGAACTGATGGATGAACAGCTGGAGGAAGTAACTCCTGTAACTGACCTGAAGCATTCAGCTAAAGAGAGCTGCTCTCTGTATTAAGCTGTATTTACATGGTACGCCATTTGCTCTTTGCTTACTCCCAGGTTGGACGCAGAGCCTTGCGATCAAGACAGCTAGTTACGTTTTGTTTCTATGGTTACCTCGCCTGATAGCTTGTGCCGTTAGGACAGCTCTGATCTCATTGGTTGATGTTGTCGTTAGGTTTGTGGTAGACTAGCTCACATTTAAAGTAATTAGATTGAGTGAAACGAGGGGTTACGTATGGTAACCCTTGTTATATAAGCACAGGCGGAGCCTTCTACTGGACTCTACCCCTTGATCATATCATGCAAGCATTCATCCACTGAAACTTCTATAGACGTAGCCGGGCCCCGGGGCGGGCCTACCTGAATGCGCGTGCATCCCACCGTATAAAAGCAGGCCTCGTCTCCTGACTGTCATCCCACACTTCTCTTCAGCGAGCAGCATAGGACAGACAGTGCCCCGATTAGAGGGCTCCGCCTGTGCTTATATAACAAGGGTTACCATACGGAACCCCTCGTTATATCTCTCACAGCCCCAATGTATACACGCGCTGTCGTCCAACAACACCGTTCCACCTCACTGTCCCTGACCGGCTTTCTGGTTAGCAGCCGCTGCGCCTCACTCACCTCTCCCTCGGTGGAGAAGTTGGGGCTGCGGCTGACAGAGCACACTCTGACGCGCTTACCTCGCGTAAAGTGTGCTCGGAAAACAGCGCTGAGGGCTCTCACCCTCCGCCTGTAGGCGGACGGAGAGAGTCCCCAGCCCTGTATGGGCTCACTATGCACCACCTCACCCGAGTCCCTAAGGAGCACGGGGAGAGCCCAAGTGCCCCATGTCCCCCACACTCAGACATGCTTACCCTGTGAAGAGTGTGCATGGACTATAATGTGGAGGGCTCTCCCCTCCTGCCCCAAAGCAGGGGGAAAGAGTCCTCCAGCCCCTATGGGGCCAGTGCGCGCCACGTCCCCCGGGACCGGGGCCCAGAAAAAAACATAGGCGCATTACGCCCGGGGAGGGGGTCAGATGCCCACTGACCCACAGCCCCCCTCTCCCTCCTCACCAGTCCTGTGTTGCCCCAGCAAGCGCAGACAATGAAAAAGAGCCAGACATGTCCAAGAGATAAAACTTTATGAAGGGGCCTGGCGTTGACCAAGATGCCGCTGTGCATATGTCCTCCACACTCACGCTGTTAAATAAGGCTGTTGACACAGCCACAGCCCGTGTAGAGTGTGCACGGACCCCCGTGGGGAAGGCTCTCCCCGCCTGTCCGAAGGTATGTGAGATACACTCGCAGAGCCATCCTGCCAGGCGTTTCTTGGACAGGGCTTTCCCAGTCACCCCGCCCCCGAAGCACACAAACAGCTGTTCAGTGCGTCTAAGGGCAGCCGTGCGCTCTACATAACATGCTAGCACACGCACCGGGCAGAGGAGGTGCAATCTAGCCTCCCTAGCCCCAATATGGGGTGGAAGATTAAAGCCCCCCAACTGAATAGCCCTCGACCTGAACGCACTCCTTAGGCTCTTGGGCACAAAGGAGGGGTTCGGTCTGAGTGTCGCCCCGCTCCGGTCACCCTGGATCAACAAGCTACTCGGGTGCACCGATAGAGCGGTTAACTCGGGACACTCTTTTGGCTGACGTTAAGGCAAGTAGCAATGCTGTCTTCCATGACAGTGCTTTCAGGGAGGAGAGCTGCAGAGGCTCAAATGGTTGTGCGACCAGAGCCTCGAGCACCAGCGGCAGGTCCCACTGTGGGGCGGGGGCGTGCACTACTGGGCGCAGCCTCCTGACCCCCTGTAAAAACCGCAACATCAGTGAACGACAAAAGGCTGACCTGCCGTCAA
>NW_011355509.1:0-2004 GCF_000735185.1 Notothenia coriiceps
GTTGCTCATGTTGGCTGTCGATGTGCTGTTGCTGGTGAACTGATATCTACCTGGTTAACCCTTTCCTTTTATACCTGACTCACATAAAGAATGGGTAGCCCCTCCCCCTCAGGGAACCATCTAACTCAGCAGTTTACCATTGAAGCCAACAGAATGCAGAGGTTTGGAACATTCTTACAGGGATTGGGTACCTTGTAGAGGAGGACAACTGACTCTATGTCTCTCAACATTCTCATAAAGACTAGTTGTTTGCCTTTTCCTGCCAAATATGACACATTTTACTTGTTTCGTGAAGTTGGACAATAGGATTACAGTACTTTAAACAGAGAGAAGATGAATTATGAGCGTGCTGCTAGGCGGGACTGCGAAACAAAGGAAAGCTCAGTCATATATTTTTATTTTGTTTTGGCTTTTCAAATCAAGATAGTCGATATCAAGCACAATGCTTCTGAGCAAATTGTTTACATTCTTCTTCTTCTAAGTTTTTCCCATCACCTCATTCACAATAACATCATGGAGGTTTTAAAAGACGGCAAGCTATGATTAGTCAGGGGTCTCTTGGCGGAGACACGGTAATCATTTATTACTATATCATTGCCTTTTTTGAAACAGCGACCATTTTAACAAAAACAAATATTGTGTACTCTGAATATAAAAGTAGACGTAGATGATGAAACTGGAAAAAATACACAAATATACAACTCATCAAACATATTCTGTTTGTATCAGAGTGAGTTTTTTTCAGAACAATGGGTCTTTGTAGCAATGGCTATTTGTTTTAGCGATAACTTGGTCTAGAACAAAATGGCTTTCGATGTAATATGAGCTTTTCTGGGGTTTTAAGATAAGATAGAACTGTATTGATCCCAATTTGGGACATTTTTGAAATGATTGTGGGTTAATAATAATCGACATTTGAAACAATGGCATGGCACCTAACTGTGAAACAACAGTTTAGTAAATGTTGAACTGAAGTTGTGTTACATCTGCTCTAAATTCAATTTTCAACTTAAAGGTGGGGTAGGTAAGTTTGAGGAACCGGCTCGAGATACACTTTTTGTTATATTCCATGGAATGCTCTTAACATCCCGATAGCAATGAATATCTGAGTGCTTCGACAAAAAACCCATATAAAACTGTCATCTGTGGAAGCCGTAGCACTGCAAAAAGCACGACCAATCATTTTCGCCGGCCCGGCTAAAGTAACTGGATGGCCTACCTGCCTGTCAGCCTTCCATCTGTGCACAAACTTATCTCGTGCCCTCATTGGTCATGTGCACGTTCGTGTGTGTTGGAGGAGGGGCTCTGTAAGGAAGTCTGAAGGAAGGGGCAGATTTTTCCGGCTGTGAATTTTCTAATTCTAGCGCAATCGAGCTGATTTCTCCAAAATTACCTACCCCACCTTTAAGTAGGGAAGTCCTGTTGTTCTTTCGACATACAAACAGAAAAGTCTCCTCGATATTAAAAATATGAGAGGTTGATGTAATGGCCATATATTTAATTTATTCCCAACAAAAAATGTGTACTTTCAATTAATATTAATGCTATTATTGTATTAATATAGCAATGTTGCAAAGTGCTACACGAAAGAAAATAAGATAGTATGGCAAATGGATATAAATAACTGTAATACCCATATGAGCCAGAGGCAACATTGTGTTGAGGGCGAGTTGAAGGTATCAGGGCTAATGTAATGTTAAATTCAAAATGCTTCATTATTTGAGTTGGGAACAAAAGCACTGAACTATAATAGCTGCATTCCCCTAACATTTAACCAGAAGTCAAGAGTAATAATTAATGTCTAAAATCTTACTAAGTGACTTGAACAACCAACATAAGATAAAACTTCGATTGGCTTTAAGCTTCATAATGGGCCAACCACAATTGCATGTCCAATCAGATTTTCTTTCAATATGATGTTCCTCTCTGAAGAACCAGCACCTTACCGTGGTAGAGAGGTTTGTGTGCCCTGATGAACCTGGGGGCTGTGTTGTCTGGAACCTT
>NW_011355509.1:2038-2752 GCF_000735185.1 Notothenia coriiceps
CAACCAACATAAGATAAAACTTCGATTGGCTTTAAGCTTCATAATGGGCCAACCACAATTGCATGTCCAATCAGATTTTCTTTCAATATGATGTACAGGTGTTCACTCAAGATTTGAAACCCTTAAATACTGAAGCCATAGTAAATTGCATTTATTACACCTGAAAGTAGTGTTTTTTTTGCACTAATATGTGTTTGTGCTGAAGGGACAACAGTGAATTATGTAATAGTCAGAATCAGAGTCGGTTTTATTACAAAATAAGTTTACACATACAAAGAATTTGCTTTGGTATATGTGGTGCNTGTTATTACACGGATACAAGCGGCCGAGATGGGTTTTCTCTGCAGGGTGGCTGGCATCTCCCTTAGGAATAAGGTGAGAAGTTCGGTCATCCGGGAGGAACATGGAGTTGAACCGCTCCTCCTTCGCGTCGAAAGGAGCCAGTTGAGGTGGTTCGGGCACCTAGTTAGGATGCCACCTGGGCGCCTCCCTAGGGAGGTGTTCCAGGCACGTCCAGCTGGGAGGAGACCGAGGGGTAGACCTAGGACCAGGTGGAGGGATTATATCTCTCTGCTGGCCTGGGAGCGCCTTGGGATCCCCCAGTCAGAGCTGGTTGATGTGGCCAGGGAAAAGAAAGTTTGGGGCTCTCTGCTGGAACTGCTACCTCCACGACCCGACCACGGATAAGCGGGAGAAGATGGATGGATGGAAATA
>NW_011355509.1:11849-16860 GCF_000735185.1 Notothenia coriiceps
TTAAAGGTGGGGTAGGTAAGTTTGAGAAACCGGCTCGAGATACACTTTTTGTTATATTCCATGGAATGCTCTTAACATCCTGATAGCAATGAATATCTCAAGTGCTTCGACAAAAAATCCATAAAAAAATGTCATCTGTGGAAGCCGTGGCACTGTAAAAAGCACGACCAATCATCTGAGCCGGCCCGGCTAAAATAACTGGATGGCCTACCTGCCTGTCAGCCTTCCATCTGTGCACAAACTTATCTCGTGCCCTCATTGGTCATGTGCACGTTCGTGTGTGTTGGAGGAGGGGCTCTGTAAGGAAGTGGCAGATTTTTTCCGGTTGTGTATTTTCAAATTCTAGCGCACTCGAGCTGGTTTCTCCAAAATTACCTACCCCACCTTAATAAACAAGACAGACTTTACATACTATCAGCAAAACAAACAAAAGAGAAAATAAAATAGAAACGCAGTCCAAATAATATTCAAGTGTCTTCATTCACCCGATCATGTTGTAGACCATTTTGCTCCAGGAAGTCGTAAAAGGTTTTCCAGATTTCCCAAAACCTATCCAGTTTGTTTCTAAGGAAAACACTTATATTTTCAAGAGCAAGGTAGAAAGTCCTCCCTTTCAGCCCTTGAGAGAGTCCGAGATATTAATGTTTTGTTTTTAGAAATAAAGTATGTCATTAAAAACCCTACTGGTAATTTTAAATGTCTGGATCTTCTCTGTGTCGTGAAAATGACAGGTATAGCTAAATTAAACTTCTTAACGTCATTATGCCCAACATTAACCACCTTTAGCTTAGCGAAATAATGCAAAGTCAGCCAACCTTTTGTTTATAGCCTTTTTACTCTTGGCAGATGCATTGACGCTTCAAAAATAATTTACGTGGTGTTATATGTGGAGATTATCTTGCTGAACAAAAGGTGTTTATAGTTAGTTTTTAGCCTAACTGGTACACTACAGACTGCTATGAAAATTATGGGGGTTAAAAAACACCCATCTCTCCAAAACATATACAAGCAGTCCATTATCAGGCAAAACAAATTGTGTCTGATCCCACCCACATACTCCACCCAGAATTCCAAATTTACTTACGGGGACAATAAAGTATATCATATCGTAACATCAGCTATTCACATCTGGGAGTCCACACAGACGAGGTATCCCTTCCCTTGTGATGCTAACTTCCGGTTTGGCATTAAAAAGCAAGTCATCCCCACTCTATACAGTATAGACATATGACATGACTGAAGTCTGCCTTGTCTTCAATGCTATGCTATTTTTGTTAGTTTAAGAAAACCCTACTCTGCTTTTTGCTTTTGGGCTCCCAGGGTTACTGACTCGTCACTAAAAGCTGGCTCACCCTCCTCTCCTGAGTCATAGAGCAGGGCTAAATTTAGCAGGCCTCAAAAAGTAATGATGTGGCAAGTTGTTATTGAGTTTGTGCCCCACAAATGTCTCTCTCTCCCTCTTTACTCAGTAAAAGGCTTGTCCGTGACTCGCCCACGGCAAAGCGAGTGCCCTATGAATTATTGAACCGATGGTGAAGCCCTCATAAATTATCTAAGCGTGAGTCCCCGGCAGAGCGAGGCAGCTCAGAGGATTCATCACATCTCGAACCCTCTGTGTCAGGACCACCAAGACCTCTGTGTGGGTCTGACAACAGAACACACACACACACACACACACACACACACACACACACACACTCCCATACATTATGTACTCATGCCGTAAAGGCTTCCCCTTATTGGCTTCTACAGGAATGTGTCGTACTGAGTCTGAGCCCAAGAAATGACAAAGCTCTTTACTTTTCACATGAATAATTCGCCATGTTTATGCTATCAGGTCTTTAAGCTCCAGAATATTGCAAACATTATAAGAGCTATACACTATGAATAATATTAAACATGACAAATTATATTATGCAGGTTTAATGTTAGTATTCTATGTCTCTACTGTGACATGTCTGCATGATTTAATGGTGAAAAAGCTCTTTATTTTTCTCATACTGCCTGTGCTGCAGCACCTCTTTTCACCCTCTGTCTGAAACCAGAGCTCAGCCTGCTCTGATTGGTGAGCTGGCCGGCTCTGTTGTGATTGGTGAACCGCTTAGAGATGTCCCGCCTCTTAGCCTATCACGAACAATGTGTTGGAGCGCTAGCCAATAGAAGCACGAGTGATACATAGTGATGTCACTATTTTCTGGAAGTAAACAAATGAGTCAAATGGAGGCATTTCAGGCAGGGGGGGGGGAGAGAGAGAGAGAGAGTGTGTGAGAGAAACTCCCTCTGGAGGGAAATCAGGGATTTTAACCTTTGCAGACCATTTACATGCACTAAAACCTATAACACACTACATGAAGGGAAACCCAGAAAAAAAGCATAGTAGGGCCTCTTTAAATTGCATCGTTACTATCAAATAAAAATAGATATCAAAATAGTTGATTTGCTCTGTCTCTCATGTTGTTGGTTCTACTTTCAGCACCTGCCTGTTTATAGTCATGTGTTGCAGAATTTAAATTATTAATTTAAAAGCGGATTTCGACACGTTAGTGACTACATAGTGTATATTCACCATAAACACACAGAGGTCTCATTAATGCCCTCCTGCTGTCGGCATATTGATCGTCTGATGTGTGATGGAGCTGCTTGAAACAGCCTTGAAACATTTGAATGTGTTCCTGTTGATGGCAGGTATCCTTGAAATGCCGAACAGCAGGTGCTTAGGGAACACACTCCCTGCTGCCAGTGGGATGCATTGAGTGCTGATAATGGCCTGATATCTCTTTATCTTCTCTATTTGCTGTGGCTAGTGGAGACGGAAGAAAATATACAAGTGGTGTTTTCAAGATTTGGCTTGTATGGGGGTAGGAAAACGAAACAAGTGTGTATAATATTGCTGAAAGGGACCCATATTTTCTTTTAACTTGTCACCTTTAGGCATTTGTAGGATCTTAGACTGTATAAGAAGTGGACCGAGTCACTGTAATGTCACCTGTTGCCATGTGGACTACCAGAAGTTACATTACATTACATTTAGCTGGCGCTTTATCAAAGCAACTACAATAAGTGCAATAAACCATAAAATACAAACTCTGAACAACCAGAAGTGACATTACTGCTTTCATAGCTACTGCATTTTCTTTAAATAAGCTTCAACAAGAAGTAACACAATGGGGTGGATTTAACTACAACCAAACACTAAATCGGCTTTTTTAGGCAACATTAAATCAAACCTTTCATGAACTGAAACCACGTTGTGAAAAGGTTGAAGTTGTGAAATACTGACAACTCCCACATTGGAGAACACTGTGTCACAAGCTAACACAACGTTATTGTCTATTATTCTGTAAATGGGTTCATAATTCACAAAATAAGCATCATTCTGTATTAAAGAAGTCTTTCATTTCTAGACTAGAAATTGTGACCACAAACTAATCGGGGAAATGTTTACTGAGCTAATACATCAGGGGAGAAGTAGGGTGATTTTCTTATAGACTTCTATACAATTATTTTTGCAACCAGTGAATTCGCCCCCTGCTGGCCATTTGAAAGAATGCAGATTTAAATCACTTCTGCATCGCTTTCGACTTTCATACCTGGAGGTTACTGCTTGGTTTGTGTTTGACAGACACACACACATCAGCTGCTGGATGATTCCCACATGGTGCATTTCGTGACTGTAATTCCCACAGGAAGTGGGATGTGTGGCCAACCAACACCGACACGCCGTCACTACAACACACAGCAGCTGGCGACAAATATCCTGAAAACACAGCTGGAGCATCGTTCTGCGAAGCAATGTTCATTCCTTTAGTTCGATGCAGAGCCTGTTCAATTTATTCATTTTTACGACACATGGTCCTCCCACTGAGCAGAAGATCTGATTAAACCTGGAGCATCCTGCTGTGTAAATAAATGTGCATATTAATGAGGAAAAGGGGATTATATTGAGGCACATTTGAGACCTAATTAAATCCAAGCAAGTGGTATGTGAAGAGCTCCAATCATTTCATAATTCATGATGGGAGAAGAAAACATTGATTGCTGTCAATCATGTTCTTCCTTTTAATAAAATTCTCCTGTGAGTCCTGATGCATTATGCTGCCCTTCACGGTCAATACCACTCATATCCTTGATGAAGATGAAGGTCAGCGGTGCAATATGGATAAGGTTATCATAGCAGCACTTAAATAGCATTGTCTTGATATTGATATATGATGATAAGTGATGACAAGTCCTCTAAATTAAACAACAAACCACATCGATTGTCCACTCCTTCCATCATAACATGTGTTCGTTGCGATCTGATTTGATGCCTTAATCTACATGATGACATCTAGATTGCTTCCTTCCCAATGCTCACGACCACAACATGGTAAAAGGTAGGGATGTCCCGATCACCTTTTTTTGCTCCCGATCCGATTCCGATCATTGGATTTTGACAATTTGCCGATACCGATTTTTCCCGATCCGATCTTTATGCAATGCATTAAGAGAAAAAAAAGAAAAAAAGCATTCAAGTTGTTCCTTAAGGTTATTTTTTTATTTAAATTGGATATTCTATCCAACATGGATATAGCTTCTTTTTTTCACAGCAGCATTGGATCAGTTCAGTTGTGCAGCATTGGATCAAAACAAAATAAAGCTTATCAGTACTCGTTAGCTTACTGCTACAATTAGACACTGCGCCCACTCTGTTGCCAGATTTGAGAGAAATAAGCAACCAGGTCTATGAAAACAAGCCCCAAAGAAGCAACACATACATGATGTTGTGTAATTTGAAACCAAAACTAAGGCCTCAGGATGACTTTAAGACTTGAACATGGTCATTTTTGTTTTGTAACATTGAATAAAAAAAAATAAAAAAAGTATTTAAAAAATCCCGATCCCCGATTTTTTTCTCCCGATTCCGATCTTTTGAAAATCACGTGATCGGCTCCGATCCCCGATCACGTGATCGGATCGGGACATCTCTAGTAAAAGGGGGGTTGTGTTTTAGTGTTGAAATAATGACTTT
>NW_011355510.1:0-4047 GCF_000735185.1 Notothenia coriiceps
AATTTAAATACAGTTTACAATATAAAAAACACAGGGATGATATTTTGCATCTCTGATGTCGATCAGTTAATAAGTTAATAAAATTACTAAAAAGTAGTGCAGTTGCAAGTTGTAACTGTTCAGTTCAGCGTTTGACGGTGTTCAGTTCTCGTATGGCTCTGGGGTAGAAACTGTTTTTCAGTCGGTTTGTCCTTGATTGAATTGACCTGTAGCGTCTACCGGAGGGCAGAAGAGCAAACAGGAAGTGTCCAGGGTGTGAAGAGTCTGCTATTATTTTTGCCTGCTCTGTTGAGGCAACGTTGGCTGAAGAGTTCCTCCAGAGAAGGCAGTGAGCAGCCGATGACCTTCTGGGCTGTGTTGATGACCCTCTGAAGGGATTTCCTGTCCTTTTCTGAGCAGCTGGCACACCACGTGGTTAGGCAATATGCCAGCACACTCTATGGAGCAGCGGTAGCAAGACACCAGAAGCTTCTCCTCCAGGTTGTTTTTCCTGAGGATCCTCAGGAAGTGGAGTCGCTGCTGGGCCTTTTTCACAGATGTTGTGGTGTTGATAGACCAGGATAGATCTTCAGCAATGTGTGTGCCGAGGAACCTGAAGGCGGGAACCCTTTCCACACAGTTGCCGTTGATGTACAGTGGATCTGGTGTTGTGCTGTTTTTCCTGAAGTCTAGAATGAGTTATTTTGTTTTTATGGAGTTCAGAACAAGGTTATTATCTGAACACCACACTGCCAGTCTCTGAATTTCATCCCTGTAGGCTGACTCATCTCCTCTTGTGATCAGTCCAGTAGTTGCTTGTAAAGGGGGTAACAAGTAACTTAATGAAGCATTTGCAAACGAGACACTCATTGAATCTAAAACGGTGCTAGCAATACTGCTAGTGCTATTAGTGCTATCGGGCTTCAGCCGCGCCGTGTGTAAATGTGACCTGAGCGAAGGCTCGCAGGCAGGTTAGCTGCTGCGCACGGGTAATATGTTTTGTTTACCTGAGTGCAGTCTTGCAAGCACATCGCCTTGTCTTTTTTTTAGTTTATTAACACTGACAGTGTATTAATGTGAGCTCCTACACCTATAATAATTTGGCCTTTCATTGAATGCTTTATAAACCAGTTAAACTTACAGATGTCATTGTGAATTGGAAAACTGCATTTAATGTTGATGTATTATTTTATGCCATTGATTCACTTCAATGGAATGAGCTGTTATGAACCTAGCATTGCCTACTTGTATGGAGAATGTGAAGCAAATAATCTTACTCATATTTAATACATGGTATTGTCATGGACTTCATTTTATTTGGAAACATGTTCTGTACGTATTTTCTTGTCAGAGTTACAGAGCCTCTTGGTGCTAACACTTAGAAAGCTTTGTAATTTATGTCAGAATCAGACAACTATAAGCAATATCAATGACTATTTACTGAAAATTGATTATAAGACTAGCTGAGAGCGAATAACATTCTGTGGCTTCGCAGCAGCTGGAATAGTCTGCCCCCCCATGTGAGGTCGGCCCAGACACTAGGGTGTTTTAAATCCTCACTAAAGACTTCTCTCTGGCCTTCTAGTCAGAGCGGAGTATGACACCTGACTATTCCTGTGTTTTATATTTCCGTTGTAAATTATTCTCTTATTGTGATTGTAGTAAAGTGTTTTTATTACATGTACAGCACTTTGGCTCGACCAAAAATCACTTTCAAATGTGCTATATAAATAAAACTTGATTTGATGCAGCCAATTGTATGTTTTTGTTAATATTATGAACATACGATGGTACAACAGGGTATTTTAGTGTCAATGATCTGGGCTTGATGTGCAATTCGTTTTGACCGTGTTGTATACACACACCCTTTTTGGCTGCAATAACTTTGTCGATATTGGAAAGTACACGCATCCTACTAGTTAATCCCAGTTTATGAATCTCTCTGATATATTGTGGTGTAAAAAACTAGCTTGTAAGACGGATGTAGGGAAAAAAGGAGAGTATGTGCTTAATTGGTGTCCTATGGATAATGGGCTGCAACAGGCTTATAAAGTCATTCTAAAAGACTTTTCATTTCCATCATTAAAGGGTTTGAAGAGTGAACAAAGACTTCCCTGATGCATACAGCAGTATAAGATTGATCCGAAACACGAGAAATAGAAATACTTTTTAATTTGAAGGTTCATCACAGGCATAATCGTAAACAAGATATTTAAAAATGCAGATTTCATTATCGTCGCCATACTCTCCCGTCTGTCATGCGCTGTGTCACTGTCACTCACACTCTCACACACACACACATTTACTTACACACCAGAGACTAAAAACACAAAAAAAAAAAGTGACTAGAGACTCTGCTGCATTAAAATACAATCCACCATGGATTCACTGCCTCACGCATGCACGCACACACTCACAGAGAAAGAAAGGTCTGCATCGGGGGGCTGTGTTGCTGTCGTAACTTCTACCTGGACAAAGAAGTGATCCTGAGAAAGGCAAAGAACAAACCATTAGTTTGATGAACAGACGTGTTCACCTAGTGTTATTAATGCAACAATTAAAGGAAATGTATTTTAGTAGCTCCTAAATCATCTACCCGTTTACTCTGTCATGATCCGTCTGTCTGTACATAAAAGATCCAAAACACATTCTTCCCGCTCATCTTATTTGTGCTTGCTTGCCCAACCAAAGCCCCCCAGGTGACACTGTAACTCACTGTAGCTTGTCCTGTAGCAGCTCCAGCCTCTGTCGGTCCACATAGCGCGAGAAGAGGGAGAGCAGGTTGGGAGGGGTGAAGAGGGGAGGGGACAGAGATGAGGGGGGGACGCTGAGCAACTCCCTCGTCACCGAGAACACCAACTCAGTCCTGGATCAATGGCAAACAGCAACACAAGAGACACATACTTTGTGTGGGTGTGAAGAAAAGACGAGGATAAAACATAACGGCAGAGAAACAGTGAACAGAGACACGTTGGAGAAAGCACGAGAAAAAGGTTTACATCACTGACACCACATCTTACCATCGATTGTCGTCCATGAGCTGACAGTTGGAGTCAGAGCTTTGCATCCTCTCTCCTTCACTCAGGATCAGATAGAGCAGCGTCACACCAAACTGAACCGAAACAAACAGAAGAGTTGTGTATGTGACGGATACATGTCATTCATTATTTTGAGATTTGAGATTGCAAGGTCATAACGAATATTTTTTTTAAAGACATTTTTATACAAATAAATGTCTTATTTTCAGATTTAAAAAATGCCTTTAAAAAGGATCAGCAGGACCCTTCCTGCAAACAGCGGAATATCAAAAGCCATTCATGCAGAAACATACTTCATTGTTTGTTTAGGTTATTATTTAGATCTGTGCGTGCAGCTGAAATGTTTAAATTGTTATATTTCTCTTTTGCCTCTGGCTTTAGTTGAATGCTACTTTTGTGGGCACTGAAAGCACTTAAAACAGAAGCAGTACTTGTACTTCAATTATTATGAATAGTCATGTCAATGTGATATTTCTGTTTGTATTAAAGCATTTGCGAAAATTCTAAAAGACCAGAGGCCTGTGCGACGAAGGAGGTTCAACCTAACCTGGATATGTTTCAGTTACCCGGCTTACCTAATCCAAAACAAACGCGCTCTTGCTAAGCGGTCCTACGACGTTGGCTATCAACTCGTTAACTCAAGCCAGCCGTGCCCTATCTAGTTAGGTGCGCGTTCACATGAAAGGGGTGGTATTTGGAGCATTCGACCAATCACAAACATGGAGAAGCATACGGACAGCGCAGCGTCATACTTCCTGAATGAAAAGTTTTCATTCAGGAAGTATGACGCTGCGCTGTCCGTATGCTTCTCCATGTTTGTGATTGGTCGAATGCTCCAAATACCACCCCTTTCATGTGAACGCGCANGTGGATTAAAGTGTTTAAGTCATGGATGTTTAACGTCTTCATATTTGTCTAATATTATAGTTGACTTTTCATTCAGGAAGTATGACGCTGCGCTGTCCGTATGCTTCTCCATGTTTGTGATTGGGTCATGCTACCAATACCACTGAGACTGACCAAGGCACAC
>NW_011355510.1:4087-7835 GCF_000735185.1 Notothenia coriiceps
AACTTTAAACATCCATGACTTAAACACTTTATCCAGGATAAAAGCCACATAGCTGCACCTGCAAGGTGAATACAGCTGGTAAAAGAAAAAGTGTTCGAATGCGTACATTAACAGGTTTATGATATCACTGCCCCGTCTAAGACACGAGTGGATCTGACTTTAATTACATTTGTCTCGAGTGTTTCGTCAACTTAATATGTTGCTTAAAATAATACTTCTGCATACAGTATGTGACACTGAGTGTTGCACGGCCAGATACGACTCAGATAAGGAAATATATTATACATTAAGATGTGATATATGAATGATAATGGGACACATCGACGTCTGCACTCACAGTGCCGCGGACTGTACGTAATGTTACTTTGATCCGGTTACTTATGTTGTGGCAGATATTTAAGTAAGCTTTCTTAGCACTAATGTTATAATACCCAGATTGCTCTGAAGATGGGAGGTGATATTCTATTAATGTTCACGTTCACACAGTCGGTGATTTTTGCCGGCCGTCTTTCCTGCAACGGCAGCTTTTCTGTATTTCCTTTCTCCTGTAATATGACTTGATAGCTTTAAACTCCGCACACGGAGCTCTGATTGGTCAGCAGGCGGTGCTTTCACTGAGTTGATCTCTTAGCCTGCAACCTAACCTGCTCGGGAGCAGGTTAGCCGCACAGCATAAGTTACCATGGAGATCTAGCCCGGTAAGAAGAGAACCAGCGTCGTAGGACCGGAAACCCAGAGTTTTCCCTGAAGTTAGCTCGATAAGCGAAAATCCGGTTTCGTCGTACAGGCCTCAGGTGTCATTATGGTGTATTGAACACAGGGTGTACCTTGTTGTGCAGTACTGAGGCCAGCTGGCCCTCGCTGCCCTGCAGCTCCTGGAGCAGGTCAGTGAGGGCGGAGCTGCACAGAGACTGGATCACTGGGGCAACCGGCTCCACCAACCAGCACAGCACCTGAAGAAGAGCGGGGACGGAGGATGAAGCTCCAAGCATTTCATAGTATGGCACAACTTTTTTTCATTCATCTACTCTCTTGATGTGGACGCATCAAAGCCCAGAACATCCTTAATAAAAAGGGGACCTTGATTAATGTAGGGATTACTGACCACTACAGCTGGGTCAGCAGAACATGTCAGAACCTTTAATTTTTAGTCAACATGTATTATTCGACCAACACTGGGTACAAAGTGCTGCCCAGCCAAACTGTGACTGTGCAGCTGTCAGCATAGCACCCAGTCACAATAAACCATCAAAAGCTTGAAATGTTATTATTTTCGTTGATATCGTCCTATTCATTGTTTTTCTGCAGGAAAACTGTCAGAATTATAACAACATTTTATTATAATATTTAAAAAAATCTTAGGATGAATAGTTTTAGTTATGTATTATTTATTTTGTATATGTTTCCTAGAGCTAGTGTTAGGAAGTTTTTTATATTGCTCTGAAAACTTCTCTAAAAATCTGTTTTTATTTTTACTCTCTTGAATTTTTTTTTACAAGAAAACAATTTGCAGAATAGTCATTTCTACTGAATAGTGGGTTCAATGTCTGCAAAACACATGTTCTTCTGTCTGATGGACGAAATTAGAAACCCTGCAATTCTGTAGAAAAGCAACTTCTGACATGTTTCAGAATCCACTAGTGTGACATCCTACTACATCGTAGGATGAATCGTAAGAGAGTAATTCACTTTGGATTTCTGGATAAAAATGGGTCCTGAGGCGTTACCTGGTCCTGCTTATCCTTCTTGGCCAAGGCAGGAAGGTTGCGGGAAATCGCCATGACAACGGCGGCAGCCTGGGGTGAAGGTAGGAAGGGGAGGAGCCTGGAGATGAGGCGCTTGCCCTTCCTCACTGACATGATCATTACACACTGCTCATCACTCACCCTAATCAAGAGGAGGAGAAAAAGAATGAGTGAGGAAAGATAGGCTCTCACATACTGCTGTGTAGCAAGAAGAAAAAGAACAAGGTTAGTCTACCTGTCGTCCCACTCCTTCTCCCGCAGAGTGTTGCACAGCTGCAGGGTTCGGCTCTTGTGCTGCTCCAGCAGAGCCTCCCTGTCCTCCTCCGGTGCCTGGACAAAACGCTTCTCAAAGTCTTGAACCTCCAGCAGCAAACTGTACATCTGGAGGACAGAGGTAGTTGGAGAGAAAAGAGTAAAACGTGTGTATTGAGGATTCA
This sequence comes from Notothenia coriiceps, assembly GCF_000735185.1. Taxonomy (NCBI): domain Eukaryota; kingdom Metazoa; phylum Chordata; class Actinopteri; order Perciformes; family Nototheniidae; genus Notothenia; species Notothenia coriiceps. Next base: position 6,270 of record NW_011355510.1, read on the forward strand.
GATGGGTTTGCTGTTGATGAACATGTGCTACATCCGTCCTCGTCTTACCTTCTCCACAGTGTAGAGGATCTGTCGCCTCTTATTCCAAACCTGCTTCTCTCTTTTCTCCTGGGGGCAGACAGACACCAACCATAAGACTTCAAACCTGACCAGAGAGGATACTACAGAGACAATCAGCACTGAATAAGGTACAGAACTATTCAAACCAGAAAGAGCAGAACTACATGCAGGTGAGCCTTCAGCCCCCCAGATAATGGGGCCTCTAATACTTTTACACAAACATATTTACCATTGACCAATCATATGGCCAATAAGGCTTTCTGTCCATCCGACCAATGCCAGACCAGCCGCTCCTGCAGCTGCCTCACAGTGCCGTTACTGTGAAGCAGCTTCAGGAGGTATTCAGCTATACACACTGAATCTCTTCTACACCATGCCTCATACCGCGAACCTTCAATATAACCTCTTTGCTTCGTCTTATCCTTCTTACTAAAGAGTAGTTGTTTACTAGTTTTGTAGACTAAAACAGGAACATGCTAACAGACCTCGTCATCGGTGCGACTCGTCACCACGGCATCGATCATCTTGCGAGGGTTGTTGACGCTGGAGACCGTCAGCTTACCCAGAGAGCCTGCAAACTGAACTGCAGAGACACACATGTCAATATTCTCCAGCATTCTGATGAGGATCTATACATCACGTACTATAGAGGGGAGATCATATTATGGCCTATTACATTGCTTAGTTGAATACTCAATTCTATAGTACGTGATGTATAGATCCTCATCAGAATGCTGGAGAATATTGACNAATACATTATAGACGCATTTTGTAGTCATATTGCATATTAGAAACTGAGTTGGCGACACTAAGACTGCGATATAATGTATATGTAGCAATAATACATAACATATGTTTTTAAATGTCTCCTGTACCGATAAAAAAGAGCGATAACGTTGGAGCTTAACGGGGTGTAGAACACATGTGATGACGTCACCAACGAATCGACGACTGAATTAGTTNGCAGAAAGAAGTCCAGTCATTTAAGCCGATGGTAGGCAGTAGAATGGTCTCATTTGAATTAGCGAAAGCAATGCAATGATTTTTAAATGAATATTGTTAGTCAAATCATTGTTTATTCAGTAAGTAGCAGAGGGGGGGGACTCGAGTCACATGTTTTTGGACTTGAGACTTGCTTGACTAACATTGATAAAAGACTTGACTTGGAATTCATGACTTGAAAGGACTTTACTTTTTAAAATTAAATATTTGTATTTGTTTTTGTATTGTAGGGTATGGAAGCCCATTTCCGCCACTTATAAAAAATAAAATCCCCATGTAAAGTCATAATGAGATAAAAAGTCATAATTATGAGATAAAAAGTCGAAATTATGAGATAAAAAGTCATAATTATGAGATAAAAAGTTGAAATAATGAGATGAAAAGTCATAATTATGAGATAAAAAGTCGAAATAATGAGATAAAAAGTCGAAATAATGAGATGACTTTTTTATCTCATAATTATGACTTTTCAATGGGGATTTTATTTTTTTCAAGTGGCGGAAA
>NW_011355510.1:15519-19392 GCF_000735185.1 Notothenia coriiceps
AATATTATATTGTACAATTTCAATTGTATTCTTCATTTCACTTGTTTGTTTGCTCTTGTTTGCTCTCTTGCATGCCCTGCATAGCTATAAGAAATACTTAAGTTGTTGGTCAAGACACTTTCCATCTGATGAAGGCAAATGCCTTCCCAGATGTAAAAAAGCAGAAAACATTACATTCAGTTATAACTGCCAAAACAAACATTATTTACACTATTATGGCCCCTGTTAAAAATGTTTGTAATGTTATCGACTGTAAGTTGGTCGAATGAATGCTTCCTCATCCGGAAGCTGACCGAGCAGACCCGAGCAGAAGTCGAGAGGAGCCGAGCGCATCCACAAGCACACAACATGGTGACGTCGGAGTTCCCGTTAGACGGCAAATCTAAATCTCTTCGGTCAAAAATAATTTCCCTTTAGCGCAATACCGCTTCAGTTGCGCCACTTATGTGACAGACAAGAAGAGTATGTGACAGACAAGAATAGTCAATTTTAATGTCTAACACTTAATGTGGAGAAAGAGATGTCCTGTATGGGTTGATTGTGCGTTGATCTGTTGGTAATGCCTCGGGGTTCCGGTGGGCATGTAAACAAATGCATAATGCTGCGCTATACTTTATGGCCTCACCCGGTTGCATAGCGACATTTATTGTTTAGGTGTCTTCTAATAAGCAGGTAGTCATATCATTAGCTAGAACTAGCTGGATCTGATCGATATGGACATAAACGCGAGTGAAGTCTAATCTGAAGGGAGAGAGAGATCAGCTGCTGCTGACGAGTCGACACGCAGCTCTGCATGATCACATGCAGCGGTGAGCGGACAAAACACACACTTCAGGTTAGAATATCACTCGTGGCTATTTTAATTACCTCTCAAACTACCTAAACTAGTTATAAATATGTTTAGTTTTACTGTCGGGTCACTCATTACTGGATCCGCGAGCTGCATGATACTGGCATAATAGATTGCCCGATCGGGCAACCAGCAGGTGAGGCTTCATTGCCCGAGCTAAATACTAGATGGCCCCTGGCCATCGGGCAGTCCTTAATGTCGAGCCCTGCACTCCGCCAGCGCCACAGTCACCCCCGTTGTGCGAGCCGGATGAGGCCCGCGGGCCGCCAGTTGATGGTCACTGCTTTAGTGTTTAATGATGGTGACCAACAACAATCATGAGCACCTACAGACGCAGTATAATATCTTCACTGTCAGGTTTTGACAGGAGGGGTAAACTGCGAACCAGATTAGTGGGTTAGCGTAGATAGGTTGAGCATAAAGTCAGAGTTCTCCATGATACAGAGGTGGATCTCTTTTATCCTAGATCGCCAGGACAACCTATGCTGCAGACTCAACCTGGTTTGGACCAGGTTATGTTCAGAATTTAGGTTTGTAATCGGCTAACTACTCTGCAATACATTGTACGCATAACTCACCGATGGCCCCTGCTCCGAAGGTGTCATCGTTAAACTGATTGATTTCATCTTCCTCTTCTATCATCCCTTCATCTTCCTCCTCCAACGTACAGTCTTCATCCAGGGACTGCGTGGAAACCAGACGATGGGCCAAGAGACAGAGTGAGTGGAAGGGAGTCATGGAGATCACAGAAAAGATAGGGAAGAAAAATAGGAATGGTTAGCAAAAAAAAAGAAACGAGGAGGAGGAGAATAAATGACAAGAATAAGATTGTAAAATATCTCATGAAGCAGACTGAGAGGTTGGGACCTTGATAAGGGATCATTCCAAGATTGCAATAACATTATGGAATGTTTGCAATAACAAAACAAGGGCCCTGGACATGTGAATCCCTTCCATTCAGATTGTCTTTCTTTCTAAATACTATAATTGACAAACATTCTTGTAATTCAAAAAAAGGAAAATTCTATTCTAACTTCATACATATTAGAACAAATATTCTATACTATATATGTGGGCCTTTTAGAGAGGGTCAACAATGTATAAACTAAGTATTAAGGCACAACTATTTATAAATGTTATATAAATGCTGAGATGCATTATGTTATAATAATAATATTGATCGTGGTCTGACAGAGATAAGAGACAGAAGAGAGGTCACTGATTACGCTGAACAGCATCATGGGAAGGAACTACACTGGAATATAAGGAGTCTCTCATTTAGTTATTTGTATAGAACAGTGCTCAGGTCATCAGTTGACCCCAAGACATGATGGTTTAAGTGACTGGACACCTGAATAGTCCTGTAGGTTTAAGGTCGGTTCAGGTTCAGAAAAATGATGGGTTATACCCATACCGCATTACTACACAAGGTCTGTGTATTTTATTTTTCATTTATCAGCTTCCCACTGTGTTTCTTAAATTGTGCAGAAAGCTAAAAGAAAATGGGCTATCAGTATCAGTGCATCAACACACTAGTATAGTGGTTACTGCTTATCATGCCACATACACCATATAAATAAGTGTGATGATCAATGTGAGTCCCAACTGTTGGCCATGAGCCTAGGACAATACTTTCACTAAGCCAATCATTTATGCAAGTTTAACAATTGTTTTGGCTTGCCATGGTAACATGACAAATAGCATTGCACAGAGATGCACGGCAGAGGTCGAAATGTGGGAAATTAATGAAAAAAGTGAAGAATGAGGTGTTTAAAGAATCCAGTTTGACTTCAGACTAGTCCAACTGCACTCGTAACGTAGAGTTATAGAGTGTAGAGTGCGAGGAGGAACACTCACTGAGAAAAGCATTACATCGAGATAATAATATTTAGATAGCGTTAAGTATAACTGTTAGTATCTCCCCCAACAATATGAATAAAGAGAACTCGGGACTTCTTTCAGACAACCTGGAGGGAGCAGGAGTAGCAGTTAGCAACAATGCTAATGCTGACGTTATATCACGCAAGACCCACGTCGATGTAAAACTGCTGCTTTAAAACTAACCCGCATGTTAATGTGAAGATACAGCTGGACACTTTTAAAACATTGCCCTTTCATGAGTGAGATGTATTGATAAAACACTGCCCGTTGGATGGAGCTCACCCCTGGCTCATGTCACCAGGCAAGCGGGCTGACTCACAGGCCGCCAACCGCAATGGATTCAGCAGTCGCATAAACAATAGACACCATGCAGCATATAAATCACACTGTCTGTAATGACTAACAGAGCTCAGTGTAACATATGACATTGCCCTCAGGAATAGGACTCATGGGATTTAGGGTACAACACTCACCTGAAAACGAAACATCTATCTTTAGGCTTTTGGGGAAAGAAGTGCATCGGAAGGGAGCGTGGCGGCGCGCAAGTGACGCAGCCAGGACGTCCACTTGAACGTGCCTTGCGGAACAACGTGAACGAGCACGCATCTGGAAATAGAGAGGGGCGGGGCCAAGCCGCTGCGGACGCTTCTAGGCTTGTTTGAGACGCGTGGCGGCCGTTGCGGCTTGCCTCGAAAGTAGACGAGAATAGCCGATCGCAGCCGGGGGAGGTCTCAAAAAGCTCGCCTGAAGTCCGACAGCTCCGAGTCGGCTTCGGCTTCGGCTTCTTCTTCTTCTTCTTCTTCTTCTTCTTCTTCTTCTTCTTCTTCTTCTTCTTCTCTCGGTTTTTTGGCGGATTGCAAACCACTTTAAGGTGCATACCGCCACCTCCGGAGTCGGCTTGACTCGGTTTGCATTTATAAAGAATGCACACATGTGTTTAATCGTTAATGTCAGATATGTACTAAGTAAATACATTTATTCCTGCTCAAGATTAGATTCAACTTTATTGTTATTGCACATATTACAGGTACTGAGACAACGAAATGCAGTTTAGCTTCCAACCAGGAGTGCAACAAGCAGTAAAGTGAAAAGTAATGTACACAATCTACAGAATAAAATATAGAATGAATTGAATGATGAAT
>NW_011355511.1:0-2590 GCF_000735185.1 Notothenia coriiceps
TTGATGTCTGGCACAATGGATGAAAGTTTCAGTCGAAGATCTGGCTCAACATTCAGTTGGTTTCTGTACTTAGTTTTTAATCCCACGAGTGCAGAAAATCCAGTCTCACAGAGGTACGTCGTTTGGAAAGGCATCAGGAATCTCACAGCTCTGTTAGCCAGATCAGGGTACTCAGAAGCAACATGAAGCCAGAAGTTTGTCAGGTGCTTCTGTGAGAAGATCAGCTTCAGCGCGGTGTCACAAGAGAGATCCAGGAGATTGTCTTGCTCTTTTGCACTCAAAGCAGCGAGAGCCTCATCACTGTGGCTGGCGAATGGGTTTTCTATCCAGTTGTACTGCACATCTGGGATGGGGAAGTATGCGCGCAGCTGGGTCCTCAAACCTTGCAGGTGCTCTCTGACAGCGTTGCTCACGGTGATGGGAAGTGGACTCTGTTCCGTTGTCAGAAAATCAGCCATATTTTCAAACGAGTCATAGTTTGACTGCTCGACACGCTTAGCCCACAGCGCCAGCTTTCTTATGGTTGCTTCAACTTTATTCTGGACATTGAATATGTTCACTGTTATCCCTTGAAGACCGAGGTTGAGTCCATTTAAGTGGCTGAAATATCAGCCAGGTAACCCAACTTAGCCAACCACTCAAAATCCCTGAAGCGGTGTGCGAGTTCAAACGTTGTGTTGAGAAAAAACACATGCACTTCATCACGCAACTCAAACAGTCGCGTCAGGACTTTGCCTCGGGAGAGCCACCGCACTTCAGTGTGTAACAGTAGCTGGTGATGATCACTGCCCATCTCTCCACATAACACCGCAAATAAACGTGTTTGCAGTGGACGGCTCTTGATGAAGTTGACAGCTTTGACCGCCTCATCTAAAACCGTCTTCAGATCCGGGGGCATTTTCTTTGTAGCAAGTGCTTCACGGTGTATGCTGCAGTGGACAGATGTTGCCCGCGGAGCCAGCGCTTTCACACGTCGGACAACCCCGCTGTGCTGTCCCAGCATTGCACGGGCTCCGTCAGTGCTCAATCCAACACATTTGGACCAGTCAATCCCATTGGAAACAATAAAAGTGTTCACAGTGTGAATAATGGCCTCAGCAGTTGAACGGGTAGGCAGAGGTTTACAAAATAAAAACTCCTCTTTTATCTCGCCACCATTTTCGTATCGCACATAAGCAAGCAGGTTTGCCAGACTTGCGACGTCGGTTGACTCATCCAGTTGGAGCACGTAAAAGCGGCTCTCTTTTACGCTTTGGATCAGCTGCTCCAACACATTATCTGCCATTTCATCAATCCTTCGTTTGACCGTATTATCCGACAATGAAACGAGGTTGATAGGCTGCACTGCCTTCTCTCCCAACATCACCTGAACGATCTGTTTTGCAGCGGGAAGAATTAAATCCTCGCCGATGGTGTGTGGTTTTCCAGCTTTGGCAATGAGTTGGGAGACCCGAAAAGACGCTTCCACAGCATTTGTGTTCTCACAGCCCATATGCTCAATTACCTTCTTTTTGCTCTGATACTCCCTGAGCTTGTTCTGAAAAAAATCCCGCGGCTTGGTCGCATATTGTCCATGTTTTGTCTCGAGGTGACGGCGCAGTTTACATGGCTTCAAGGCTTCGTTTGACAAAGTCTCAAAGCACACGACACACAGCGGTAACGGCTCAGCTTCTGTGCCTGTCCAAAAAAATCCCAGTGCTAAGTACTCAGCACTGTACTTTCTTCGAACTCTTCTTTTTTGTTTGACGGCCAGGAGATCACCGGTCGATTCACTGACAGCCTCTGGTCTCTCTTTCCTTTTAATACTCCCTGTTGCTAGCCAGCTATCCATTTTAATACTCTGCTCTACTCTAACTTAATTACAGTTTACACAATCAGCATCAATCAAGTGCAGAGCTGTCCCGCCGGTCCCGCAGCAAAGTAGTCCGGCCGATTACAACAAATGTTCCTATCTCTCTGCTCGTCACATATCTAATATTTTAAGGAAAAATGCAATGATGAAAAGAATAATTACATTTTTTATATCATTTTAAATATTATTCTGTATATTTTTATCTGATTCTTTTCATCATTGCATTTTTCCTTAAAATATTAGATATGTGACGAGCNATGATTACATTTTTCCACAGGCCAACAACAGCGAAAACCAAGCATGCCCTGTTGTCGCAAGAAAAAAAGTGCACAAGGAAACATCCATTGAAACTCGGTTTGCTGCTCTGTGATGCTAGTTCAAGCCAGATACTTGGCATCTCATCTTGGGTGCAAGTTCATCAATGTTTGGGCTCAGGCTCTGAGCTGAGGAAACCCTCATTATTGAGTGAAGGTGGTGCGTGAAATATACCGGCGGGCCAGATCTAACAGTAATTAGAAATTATCCTGCGGGCCGAAATTAAATCCCCCAAGGGCCTGATTTGGCCCCCGGGCCTTGAGTTTGACACATGTGCTCTAGGCTGATACTGATTCCTTCTCCTTAAAAAATAAGCTCTTAAATGGATGGAGGCAATCTGTGTAACCTATATCTAAAAAAAACACATCATGCACCAACTGTGGAATACATCATCTTCTCCTCTTTAGGAAGAAATAGACACTC
>NW_011355511.1:11970-15844 GCF_000735185.1 Notothenia coriiceps
ACACACACACACACACACACACACACACACACACACACACACACACACACACACACTCTCTCTCACACACACACACACACACACTCTCTCTCTCACACACACACACACACACACACACACACACACACACACACACACACACACACACACACACACACACACACACACACACACACACACACACACACACACACACACACTCTCTCTCTCGCACACACACAAACTATCTCTCTCTCTCTCGCTCGCTCGCTCTCTCTCTCTCTCTCTCCATATTTTTGGAACGGGTGGCAAAATGGTCAGATATACAACTCAATGCATTCTTATGGGACGCAGTGCTGCAGTTGGTTGTCTTTGATCTCTGGACACACACACAGGTGTTATGATTGGGTGTTATGAGTAGGTGCTCAGGAACAGAAACAAACACTGACAGACTGGACTTTAACAGACTGTCTCAGCCTATTCTTTTCTGTCTGATGGAGACTTCATACAGACTTCAACAGGCTCCACATATTTTATACATTATTGGTGACGTATGGTTTTAGTCGAAAAGTTTGCAGTCAAAATATTCTGCTGCTTTCCCAAGCCTTTTTACTTTCTTTTCTCATCTTAATACAAATTCATTCACTACGACTTACATCTGATATTTAACTCCTTCAGCCTATTTTCAGCTGCAGAAACCATTCAACTATTACATTATTCAGCTATTTCAGGACATCAAGGCTATACAGTACATGTTGTTGTTTATACCTTTTTTTAAACCTTTTCTTTTAAATATTAAGCTTTTTCTGCATTTTTGTAGCTAAAAGCAGCTACCATTCAGCTAATAACATATTCAGCTTTTTCAGCAAAATTCAGCCATAAATGTTCACAGTTTACAGCATTTGCACGCATTTTCTGCAGGAAATGCATTTTCTAGTTTATCTTCTAACACTTTTGATTTGCATTGCATTTGATATTGAGGTAACACAAAAGTAACAGAAATTAATCAGGCTATATTACTTATATATTCTGACACTCACATTAGGTTGCTGATTACAGTTTTTGACATGTAGCGAGTTATTGTAATGGATTACATTTTAAAGTGTCCCCCCAGCCCTTACCTGGCCTGACGGCTCGCTGCTGAAGGAGTCCATCTTGTATTCTAACAGCTGACTGTGACAGCGTGCCGGCAGCGTGGCCGTGCCTCTGTGGAGCCGCTGAGGAACACTTCTGATGTCAGGGCTTTCCTCTGTGGGTGTGTGGTGGGGGGGGATGCACCCTGAGTCCTCTCCTGGAGGACTGAGCCCTGCATCAGGTGGGGCCGAGGAGCCGTTGTAACAGCTCTGCAGGTCTGAGTCCTTGCTGCCCCTGTTGAAGGACGATCTCGATATGACTCCAAACTTGCGTGTGCGTTTGCAGTTGGCGGGGCCCTCAGGGGGCTCCGGGGCCTCCCTGTCCTGCTTCTGGTCCTCACAACTGTCACTGCTCACAGTACTGATGCTGCCATTACAGGGAGGGGGGGGGGCCTTTCGCTTAACTCGCCTCAGCATGATCAGGTAGATACAGCCTCCATTCCAGCACTGCTCCGCCAGGTAACTGTGGAAAATAAACATGGATAATGCCGTCATTACATCAGGGATCAAATAATCCTCACAGTAATCTCTTCTGGCATTCTGTACAGGTTTTATATTGCATAACATTTGACAGTGTGAACCTGCGTGATACCTATTGTACAGGACGTCTACATGACGTCTACATGACATCAACTACTCTCTCTAACCATCTCTTAACTATTTTAGAAATGTTTCTGTGCTATGAACAAAATACATAATATACATACAAAACTGGTATCTCCTAATGCTGCAGCTTTACATTAAAAGCATTCAATTGACTTTTATCATAACATGTTAACAGGATATCCAATGTGGTTGTCTGTGAGCTTGGCAATGACCGCAATCACTCATGTAAAAGTAATCTACAAACACTTCCTGACAGCAGAGTAGTAAATAAGTTTGAGTGTGACACCCCAGCACTGTTAGATGAAGAGCTGCAAACCTCCATATCCTCAGCCAGGTAACCAACCACCTTCATTTTGCCTGTTTACAGTGAGCAGCATACAATTACATCATAGTTGCTCAGGGAATGATGGAAAGAGACAAATGATTGGCCGGCATCTTTATTTAAAGTGGACCTATCATGCTATATTCTAATAATATATTGCAGGGCCATACCTATATAAAACATGTCTGTGAAGGTTTTTTTTCAAAATACCAAACAGATCATGCATTTTAGCCATGCCTCATTTCGCTCTATTTGCTCCAATGGACGCCAATGGCCGTGGCTGTCTCCTCCTGATAGGTGGAGAGTTGCCCATATAGGCAGAGCTCCTTGTTTCTGACGTCAGAGATATTTCAAATCTGGATCAGTCTGTATCAGATCCATTATAGCCCCGTTTTTTTTGATTTGGGTACGGAGGAAAAGAGAGACGGTTGTGTTTTCTGACACTTGGTGAGTTCCCTGACACACCGGGGACACATATTCATGTCTAAAAGATGTACAAAGGTGCATTTTGCATGATAGGTCCCCTTTAAACAACATTAGCTTGTAATAATGTCCTCAGTATTCTGGGACCTGATGTGTGTATCAAACCACATTATTACCATTGACCTTTAGGACTTTAACTAATGCACCTTAAGTCCATGAAGGACTCTTCTTAAACCAGTCAGGTTTCTACACGAGGGAGAGGCTTTAAACAAAAATAGTGTCTTAACATGGTTTGAATGTGGATTATTATTGATAGCTCCTCGGGTTGTGTAGAAAGCAGCATCTGTGGAGCTCAGCATGCAGTGGCAGTGACAAAACATGTATAACAACTAATAAAAATTACTTGCATAAAATCTACATTCCTTTAAAGTCCAGTAAAATTCTCTCAGTTTAGTCAGTTCTTCATTTAACAAAACGGCCTGTCAGCTGTTTCTGCTGCGGCTGGAGAAAGGAGAGGGAGCTCCCACTGGAATGAATGGACCTGCAGAGGAGCCAGCCTACAGTATGAGGATTTTTTTAATCACTATTACACTGTGATTTAGTGCAATACCAACAGAACATTTCCATATGTTTCCTTAAAACTACAAGACAAAGACAAACCACACACTGAGATGTCTGCTGGAGTGTCTTTCATTTCTCAAGTTTAGTCGATTTCTAAGGTTTTAACATGTTTACTCTTTGCACTCAATAATGAGTGTATTTCATATCACAGCTTATATTTCAGAGCTGCGTGTTGTATAGCCGCGGCGGGGAGCTGTGGTCTCAAGGTCCTAGGTGCCTCAAGGGGCGGTAACCTTCAAACCTCCTGGTGGACACCGGTGGTCAGGGAAGCCGTCCGACTGAAGAAGGAGGCCTTCAGGGATTTGTTATCCCGGGGGACTCCCGAGGCAGTTGCAAGGTACCGACAGGCCCGAAGGGCAGCAGCCTCAGCCGTGGCCGAGGCAAAGCAGCGGGTGTGGGAGAAGTTCGGAGAAGACATGGAAAAAGACTTTCGGGCGGCACCAAAGTTGTTCTGGAAAACTGTCCGACACCTCAGGAGGGGGAAGCAGGGAACCATCCAAGCTGTGTACAGTAAGGATGGGACGTTGTTGACCTCAACTGATGGAGTGTTAGGGCGTTGGAAGGAGCACTTTGAGGAACTCCTGAACCCGACAACTCCGCCCTCTATGCTAGAGGCAGAGCTGGAGTATGACGGGGGATCGACACCAATCTCCCGGGGGGAGGTCACTGAGGTCGTCAAACAACTTCACAGTGGCAAAGCCTCGGGGGTGGATGAGATCCGCCCAGAAATGCTGAAGGCTCTGGGTGTTGAGGGACTGTCATGGTTGACACGTCTCATCAACGTTGCGTG
>NW_011355512.1:0-2736 GCF_000735185.1 Notothenia coriiceps
TTCATGACTTCATTTCATTGTTAAAACCTTCATATAAATCTAATTACAGACTGGATTCAAATTAGGATGTCACACAGAACTGCAAATGCAAACTACCGAGACAGATGACTAATGTTCAGTCAATAAACTACAAGATGCTAGTGGTGAAACAATGTTAGTGCTGTATCAAATACTGTAAGTGAATCGAGAGCGACTGTGCTAGTTTCAGTAGTAATTGTACAATGTCAGTTGCGTCTAACAATAGTAGTGAAGAGACTAATGAAAGAGGAAAGAATGGTTGCTGGGGACAAGTGGAGATTAGATTAGACAGCATGATTATTGCACAGGTGTGCCTTAGGCTGGCCACAATAAAAGGCCACTCGGAAACGTGCAGTTTTGCTTTATTGGGGGGGTCTGGGGGGGTCCGAAAACCCTAGCGTTAAACCCTAATCCTAACCCTAACATGTCACCCATTGAGCATGTTTGGGATGCTCTGGATCGGCGTATACGACAGCCTGTTCCAGTTCCTGCCAATATCCAGCAACTTCGCACAGCCATTGAAGAGGAGTGGACCAACATTCCACAGGCCACAATCAACAACCTGATCAACTCTATGCGAAGGAGATGTGTTGCAGTGCGTGAGGCAAATGGTGGTCACACCAGATACTGACTGGTCTTCAGACCCCCCCAATAAAGCAAAACTGCACGTTTCAGAGTGGCCTTTTATTGTGGCCAGCCTAAGGCACACCTGTGCAATAATCATGCTGTCTAATCAGCATCTTGATATGCCACACCTGTGAGGTGGGATGGATTATCTCGGCAAAGGAGAAGTGCTCACTATCATAGATTTTTTCAGATTTGTGAACAATATTTGAGAGAAATGGTTATTTTGTGTACATAGAAAATGTTTTAGATCTTTGAGTTCATCTCATGAAAAATGGGAGCAAAAACAAAAGTGTTGCATTTATATGTTTGTTCAGTGTAGTTAGTTGAGTTAAAGGGTAAAAGCACTCTGAAAACTGCCAACGCATGAACATTTAAAACTATCTTCTTCCTTTGAGGGCAGGTAAGAGACAAGAGGCGGTCGCCCCCCTCCAACAGATCCCCCTCCTCCCAACAACGCAACCCTCACCACAGCACAGAGGAACAGGAGAGCCCAGAGAGAGTGGTGAGATACACACACACACACACACACACACACACACACACACACACACACACACACACACACACACACACACACACACACACACACACACACACACCAGGTCCGTCCGCAGGAATGTGTGTGTATCACAGGAGGCTGTGGCTCAGTGAGTTAGTGCGTTGATCTTTGGATCAGGGCATCCCCAGTGCAGTCAGCATGTAGTCGTGTCTCAGGGCAAGACCCCTCACCCAAAATTGCTCCTGTGGGGACTGCCAACACCTACAGGATTGAGTGTATGTAAGTTGCTTTGGATAAAAGCGTCTAACAAATGACCTGTAATGTAATGCCCCTTTAGATGTACAGAAATACGTTGGTGAAGCAAACACCAAATACCATGATGCTAAAATAGGGGCCCTATTCTTCTTTTTGGGAGTTAGGGCCCTATTCCCTCTTCTTTAGTGTGTTATAAAGGTTTGTGTGCATGCAAATGGTATGCAAAGGCTAACATCCCTGTGTTCCCTCCAGAGGGAGTTTCTCCCCCACTCCCCCCACCCCCCCTGACTGCAACACTTCCATTTGTAGTCCTTTTTTTACTTCGGCAATATTGTTACATCATTATGGAAAACTCAGACTCCTGTTGGTTAGCGCTCCAACACATTGTTTGTGAAGGCTAAGGGGCGGGAGATCTCTAAGTGGTTGACCAATTAAAACAGAGCCAACCAGCTAACCAATCAGAGCAGACTGGGCTCTGGTTTCAGACAGAGGGTGAAAAGAGGTGCTGCAGCACAGGCAGAGAACAATACAGAGCTTTTTGAACATTAAAGCATGCAGACATGTCACAGTAGAGACACTAAATACTAATATGAACCTGAACATTTGAATTATGGGGCCCCTTAACCCTCGTAATGTCCTCCCGATTACTATGCACCTTGTGCCCTCTGGGGACAAAAATGACCCCATCTGGCTTGTTTGATATTTAACGCATAAAGTAGAAAATGTGAATAAATGTTGTGTTACACCTTTAGTTCTACTTCAGTACAACCCATTACCACACATTTCTCCCTCAGTTTTGGAATTTAGTGCCGATAGACCCTTATTTATATGAAATTATACCATTTTCTGATAAAAAAAAAAAGTGAAACAATGAATTAATTTGACCATATTGTATTGTGACTATTTGTCTTATCAGAGACTGGTATATGTCAAAGTTTAGTAAGGATGCCCTTTTTGAATAATTTATATATTTTTAATGACAACACATAATCACACCTTGTGCCCTCTGGGGTCATTTTTGACCCCGTCTTGCTTGACTCTAATTTCAAGCATAAAGTATGAAATGTCAATCCATTTTGTGTTACACCTTTAGTTTGGCTTCAGTCCAACTCAATACCATACATTTTTCCCTTTGTTTTGGAATTTAGGGCCAAAATACCTTTTTTATATGAAATTTTACCGTTTTCTGAGTTAAAAAATAAATGAAACTATTTAATAATTTGAACATATCGTATTGTGACTATTTGTCTTATCAGAGACTGGTATATGTCAAAGTTTAGTAAGGATGCCCTTTTTGAATAATTTATATTTTTTTAATGACAACACATAATCACACC